>NW_009648369.1:5330902-5418617 GCF_000708025.1 Charadrius vociferus
CCTTCCCTTCACAATAGTACAGATACTGCCAGGGCGGGAAAGAAAGATTACACGGCCCCAGGGTTAAATGGTGCCTTCGAGCTGAAAGCCTAGCAAAGTACTTAACAACAGCAGAAACTACTGGAGAAACATCCCAGAAGAGGTAACACCTTGAGATAACACTTCACATAAATTAGGAAAATTTGGCTGAACCTCTGCTTCAGCTGTCCACAGCAATGACTTTAAGTCCAGTTTTACAGCTGCCAGGAGGACACTGGCAAGTATTTGCGGCCAGGACGTGCATGTTTTGTGGGTTGTGTTTGTTCTCAGGGTACATAATGGCATCAGACCAAGAGAGTTGTGGAACTGCTTCTCTGGGCCTTTCACTTGAACAGAGATTCCCAAAAGCTTCATGTCTGTAAGGAAAAGTTGAGTTTTCTAGCACTCAGCTGGTAGAACGAAGCATTTCTTGGCTATCTCAGCTATGATCCAGCAAAGCCCTGTGCCTAATTGCTACATGAGGCATCTTTGACAATTTCCCCCCAATACTAAAATGTTGGTTTAAATGTAAGAGCTATTGGTTTCCACATCTAAGGATGGCAGTACCAACATACACTTATTGGCAGAATTCATTTCCACCAGGAAATCTCTTGTCTTCTTTGGAAGCTAAGAAGCTATGGTATGACCTCTTTAGTTTTGGCCTTTACTTCCCCTCAAGATGGACTTCAGCCTTGATAAACCCCCTGAGTAAAACTTAATTTTATCTTTCATTTTCCTGACTGAAACGAGCAGCTTGCTCTCAGAAAGTCACATGACTCTTGGCACCCATCTCAAGCACAAATAAGTAAAACAAAGCTTACATTCCTCCCACTTTGAACAATGCATGCCACTGATTCTTACTGTGATTGAAGTTTCTGAGTAACAAAGCCTTAAAGCTCAAACTAAAACTTATCAGACATCTGTGCATTTCTACATACAAGGTGCTCATTTTACTGTTATTCCTCTTAATCAGTAACAGCAGAATATGAGAAGAATCAGAGGTAAAAAAGAATGCATCTCTGGATGGCATTATTGCAGCCAACAACTTCACCCAAATTAGTTTACTGCTTCTCCTTTTTAACACTGGAGCTTCCTTTGTCTCTGCCCTTCATGTTCATTTTGATTGCTTTCTAGAACATTTGCAACATTCAGGATTGGTTTCTGATTATAGCAATTTGATTTTCCCTATGCTTGGCTAATTGCATCTCTCATTTCTCACGGATCATTATGAAAACAGATGACAACAGAAATCAGTTCCCTCAGAAAAAAATATTTTTGCAATCCCAGGACTCCAATCTCATGAAAATCTTCATAAGATTGTTGCTTTTTTTTTTTTTTTTTTTTTTTCAGAAAAAATCTTAAACATATGTTTATTTAATTGTGAATTTTATCAAAAAGGGGCATTTTCAAGAACACCCTACTGACTGTAACACACATCCTATGAACAGCATATAACATTTCGGAGAGACCTACAAGCATCCTAGAATTCAAGCAATTGCTGTTCTGAAGATAAAAGCTTTTGTGAATCCAATATTTATATAGAGTGCTCCTTTCTATACTCACCTACATCCAAGGCCATAATTACAGTCCCTTCAAGCCAGCATAACTAAGAGCACCAAGGGAAGCTACCTGGCTGCTTCACTAGCCTCTCCCTCTATTTTCATGGCCTCATAGTAAACCAAGCTCAGCTACACACACCTTTTATGTAAAGCTAAGAGGACTTCTGACAAATTACTGCTTAGATCCATGATTTTAGCAAATCAGGAGATGCTAGTGAAGTGTTTCCACATCCATCTGTAACAACTAGTACATCCAATTGCTTAATAGGTTGAAGTCCTGCAAGATTTCAGCCTGGGAATGTTATTTCTGAGCAAGCTGTTGTCCCTCTTTACCTTGCAGTTGCTTGAGGTAGAATTCATTTTGTCTGACATGTATAAAAGGATAAAGTCTACAATATATAAAGAAACACGGCTGGTAAGCTGAGGCATAGATATGCATCATCTAAAGCTGAATAGATGTTACCCATCTTTAAGGTGAGTTTTGGATAAGCTATTAACCTTGGTCCAACTTACCTTCCTCGGAAATCAGTTGGAGCCATATCATTAAATCCTGTGGAAGAAGCATTAATCCAGAAATGGAATTTATGGAAAAATTCATCCTTGTTACAGAGATGTAATTGAAACTTGCAAACTACCAGATTTAAGGCAGTCTGCATTCTACTGAATGTAGTTACTTTGCCATAACATAGACGTGAAGGATGCAATAGTCTGTGCTTGTCTTTAGTGAGATATTCATGTGAAGGGCCTAGATCCATCAAAAGAACAAATGTTGCAATTGCATAAAAAATGGCATTATTCTCCATACAGTAAATCCCAGAAAGGAGCTTCCATATAAAAAGACGTGTTCTGTGATACAAAGCTCAAAGAAACTTTACAGTCCACAATAAAATCTCCCATTCATCCATTTGCAGGGAAAGCATCATTTAATACACATTATTGACTGTATTCTTAGTTTTACATCGTGCAGCTGAACATATTTATTTTTTGCCATGCTGTCTAATGCTCCGTGTTGCAGGATATTGGAGTCTAGTGGACCATGCAATTAGAATGCCAGGGCAATGGTAACTTATGCAACTCAGATATGAAATTTTGCATGGAATAACAAAACAGTGTGCACTAGTTATGCTCCACTGCAAAATCCATCACTAGCGGAAGCATTCTTTCATGAAACAAGATAAAAAATAATAAAAAAATAGAAAAGTAGAACACAGCAAAGTGTTATGCCAGTAGTACCATATTGTTATCTAACAGTATCTGCTAACAAGAATGTAAAAATATAATCCCCTTCTAAAAGGATTCAGCCACCTCTAACGTTAATTAGTGGCACAACTACAGACACGCATATGCTGTTCTTATGAAGTACTTCTGTTCAATAATTACCAGCTGAGAGAAATGCATCACACTTTAGCCATACTCTGTTTGTTTCAGGCTCAGGTATGTTCTCCTCTTGAATTCATGCTTATTGTCGACTTCAGCAAACTTTCCTAAGTCCAGCAGACCAGGGTGAACCTCTTGTAGATGGTGCCAGTACCTAGTAATCAAGCATGAGGCTCTTAATATGATCATCCAGCTAACCAGATTTTATTTGCATAGTTTTCACAGGATATTGACTTCAGAGCCCAAGATTGCACTGAAGAAAGATTAAATATTAAATCAGGTTGCCTCATTAAATTTGACGTAGGAAGACAGGATCTCCTCTGAAGCATTCAACAGCATGTACTCTTCTCCCTTTATTATACTGGGAATTTAGGATCATGTTAAATGCCTTCATTAGACCCCATAATATGTTATTGTTTAGAAATTTTAGTTCCACAGTTTACAGATGCTGAGTCCAGCTGGTACAGAGTTTTCTGCATCTTAAAAATGGACCACAGCATTTTGCATATATGACTTCTAATAATCTGACTTTGTTGACAGTTGTCAGGACTATCCATCCATCCCTTCCCTTTATAATTAGTAAGAGAAAATTTCTTAACTGCATTATTACAGTTTATAGAATAAATATTTTTCAAACTTGATTATTTTAGCAAAACCAGGTGGAGATGCTGTAAAGGTTTCAGTACTATACCATGAAGCAGGATTTTAATCACTACTAGTACCTACCCATGTCCATACAAAGGGTCTATTGGTTTCAGGCTGTAAAAACAAGATAATTGGCATGGAAAATTACACAGGCTTTTGCAAAATCAGTTCTTTAATAGTAAAGTTTTTAATGGATAGAGTAGTAGGTCAAGGAAATGCAGCCTTTTTTGTTTGTTTGTTTTAACCTCTACGATAAATATCCTTGAGGCATACCCCTTAACAAAAGCACCTGTCAGTAGCTGCAGAATTTAAATTCAATTTCTCTGGTCATTAGAGATAGATTTGAAAAGCCAGATGTCAAGGCAGGTGCCACACTATATTTGATAGTAAGTTAATGGCCCTTGAAATTCAGAAGCAGTATGTCAGCCCTCACAGTTCCCTTTGTAGCCAGCTCCCCACCCTTCCAGGCTTATGCCTTCCTCTGTGTTTCCACTGCTTTTATTAAGATCAACAACTGAATGTGAGAATGATGTTGTTTTGCTGTTTAGATGAGCTAACATATCATGTTATATTATTTTAATGTTCATCATCTCTGAGACTTCATGTCTGTGAAGCTTCAGTTTTACGGGTGTTTTTTCAAACACAGAAAAATGATGTCTATGCATTGCATGCAGTATTAAATGCAGTTGTGTTGTTTCTGTTCTTGGTTATTAAAATATTTCATTTAAGCCAGCTTTGTATGTCTGTCTAACCTTTCTACCTTACGAGATGGAGAGGATTTTTAGGAAGGCTAAAAAGGGAACATTAACATTTCATTCCAGAACACGGGACCAAATGCTGACTTTGACTCGCAATTCGCAGTTGCAGGTGCAAGTTGGCTTCTTAGCTTCTAAAACATCAGTTTGGGTAAAACAATCATCCTCTTTTCAGACTGCCTCAAGTGCCTCATCAGATGGCAGCAGTAGTTTATAGCAAGCAGTTGAAAGACATGGCACGCACACTGCAGGGAATGAAAAGGATTTTCAAAAATGAGGCAGGGTTTTTTGAATGCGGTGCAGAGTCACCACTTGCAGTGACATTCCCCGCATATTTGAGCACAGACTATCTCTGCATTTAGGATCATAGAATAAAGCAAATCTTAGTAGTGAAAAACAATCCTCAGCAAGTAAAGAAGTTCAACCGTTTGCAGGGGTTTTTGCTACCTGAGCACGTATTTTTTCCACTTAGGGTGATGATTACTGAAATTTGGTCAGCGTTAGTATCAGCTAGAAAAGTTTTGTTTGGCAGATCTGTCACACTAATTACATTTCAGAGATGACCATAACATAAATGTTTAGCCAAATCTGTGGGACATTCAGAAATGTCTGCCACTTCATGCAATGTCTGTGTCCCAGAGCTAGGACTTGTAGATCCAGCCTCGCAACATGCTTGATCAGACTTTCTGCAGGTTGCTACTGATGGGGTCGATGTCTTCTCCAGCTGCTGCTGCCCATTCCTTTTCCTTTCATTGTATCAGATTTAGTAATCGTGTGAGCATGCGATGAGTCAGATCAGCTTGCATTTTAAGTGGCTTTGGCCAGCCCAAGGTCTGTCCAGAGGAGAAGTGTATGGTTCCTTTCTACTGGCTCATTAACGCCAGCTGAATGAAATTAGCTGTTGGCCCACTCACCAAAAAATACTTAGCACCATCATTTCCATTCCTTTGAAAAGAGGGGTCCTGCCATTTATTTGCCAATACATTGATTTTGAAAAAAAATGGCAATATATAAACTAAGTTGCTAAGGGGGAAGATGTAATACAAGGGATGGGGGTGGGAAACAAGAAAAAGAAAAAGAAAAATCATTATTTTGATAGAGTTCTAGACATTTTTCTAATTCCTGGGAACATTCAGAAGATAACAGCAAAGTTCTTGGACTTTTCTCCTTTTCCATTTCAGACCACCTTCAAAGAATCTCAGTTGTATTTTAAAATGGAAACAGAAGTAAAACACCCCAGTGCATTTAAAATCCCAGAAGCTGGTGTGTGGCACTAGCCAGCGAAGCCTCCTCTCTGAAAGCATCCCTCCAGCAGCTCCAGCAGCACCCAGCTGGCCAAGAGGCACAGGGGAGTCCTAGGCATGCCTAGGGAACCGCCAGCGCACATCTGATTTTCTTCTAATTATATCTTGGCAATCATCCCCATGGAAAACAGTTTATATAAACATGTCTCATGCAATTCTGTCATGTAGTAAAGATCTGGAAATTACATTTTAATTCAATTGACTCGGAGTGGAGAATACACGAAGGGCTGAGGCTGGGCAATCCATATCCGCGCCATAAACATTTGCCACATTAGCAATCCCACAGTAGAGCCTCCAGGGAGAAGGGATGCTGCGCAGCCTGCGCTCGACAGCAAGCACACACTGAACTGGGCAACAGGGCTCAGACTTCAAAAAACTTACTCCACAGAAAATTCCACAGTTACCTTTTATTCTATGTCACTGCAGAAACATGACAAGTTTAACAAATATTGAAATTCAATTAAAAAGTGTAATACATATTAAAATATTCATTACAATTTAAAAAAAAAAAAATTGTTCAGATCCAGGGGGGAGGGGAAATGTTCTCATTTCAGTGGTTTTAATTTGAATGGAAGCTGCTTAAAAGTGGAAATAATGTCATTTATATATTTAAAGCACTTTCCCCTTCAACATTTGAACAAAATGAACATGCTTCCATGATAAGTTTACATTTTGGCAAGCTACTTTTTCTGACCAAAACAGTCCATTTGAATATATTTTTCCAGCTCCATTGTTATATTCTTAGCTACAGGATGAATCAAAATGACAGCCATAGACTTTCTTTGCCATTGAAAGTTTATATAATTTTCCTTAAAGACTACTCAAAAGTCGGGTGGGAAAAGGTTCATTAAAAAAATATTCCATGACAGTAGAATATTTCTGCTCAACAAGACAAAAAGAAAAAGGGGCCATAACAAAAGGTTTTTCTCCTTCCATAACATTTGCCCCCCCAAGACTGCTTCCAATATTATATATATATATATATATATATAGTGGTTTGTCACCTATTAAAGGATTTTGTAGATTAACAACCTTCTGCTCCCATAAGGCAGCAAACACAGAATTCACAGAATTCACAGAATTCACAGAATGGTCAGGGGTGGAAGGGAACTCTGGAGATCATCTAGTCCAACCCTCCTGCCAGAGCAGGGTCACCTACAGCACGTTACACAGGACAGCGTCCAGGCGGGTTTTGAATGTCTCCAGAGTGGGAGACTCCACCACCTCTCTGGGCAGCCTGTTCCAGTGCTCCACTACCCTCAAAGTAAAGAAGTTCCTTCTCATGTTAAGATGGAACTTCCTATGTTCAAGTTTATGCCCATTGCCCCTCGTCCTATCACTGGGCGCCACTGAAAAAAGACTGCTCCCATCCCCCTGGCATCCTCCCATTAAATATTTGTAAGTATTAATAAGATCCCCCCTCAATCTTCTTTTCTCTAGACTAAAGAGACCCAAGTCCCTCAGCCTTTCCTCATAAGAAAGGTGCTCCAGTCCCCTAATCATCTTTGTTGCCCTTTGCTGGACCCTCTCCAGCAGTTCCCTGTCTTTCTTGAACTGGGGAGCCCAGAACTGGACACAGTACTCCAGATGCGGTCTCACCAGGGCAGAGTAGAGGGGGAAACAGACCACATCCCCATCTAGTCCAATGTGACAGAAAAGGCTGGGCAATTCTCTTCTTTGGCAATTTACAGATTTCCAAATTTGTGTTCCTGGCTTCTGTCTGAAAGACGCAGAAGAGCCCGCTCTCGTTCAGAGAGCTCATTTTGGAAACATTAGTTTCAGTTCTATTGCAAGTTCAATAACACATTATGTTTCAGTCCGGTACGTTTCCAACAATAAAAGTACCAACTGAACTTTATAACAATGATCATAATAATCAAACCAGGTCTGGTGGCTGTTGCTGTAGAAAAGCCCAATGGCTGCCTGATCTGGCTGAGACTGAATTACCCCATGCCATATCTATTTTGGCAGCTACATTAGGGTACAATTTATTGGTATGTGACAGATAAAAGGGGAATTTATTCTTACTTAGACACAGCCAGAATTATAAGTGCTTCCCCCTTTACCTTCCTAATTCCTCCCGAAAGCCATATTCCATGTATCAAGAAAAAGTAAAAAAAAAAAAAAAAAAAGAAATAACTTCAGCTACCACCATTCTTTTAAAACTATGTGATCAAGCCACAAAGCAGTTTCCCAGAATTTCCATAGCAGCTTCGCAGACTGACCCTTGTAAAAGAACAGCAGCAGGGGAAAAAAAAAAAAAAAAAAAAAAGAAAAAAAAAAGAGAGAGAGACATTAAAAAGAGAGCAACATAATCACATAACCCTTCCCAGAGTTTGCTAGAAGGGAAAAAAAACAGCACAAAGAGTCTGATCTTGAGGCCCACAGAGAATTCACACAGCCACAGCCACCCATGAGACTTGCTCCTGTTACTAATGGATCTCTAATAAAGTGTCAGCTTTCAGCAAGGAGGCTTATTTTTATAAGTTTTACTGAAGCAATGATGGCCATCCAGGATAACGTTACTATTAGTTGTGTTACAGCAGCTCTTGCAAACCCTGACTGCCACTTACATTTCCTGGTGAGGACACACAGACATGTCTATACGTATTTAAAGTGCTGCCTTCCGTTGGAATTTGGTAGGGAGGTATCTCCCAACCTTGAAGATCTAGATTTAAGTGATACACTGAGGCAACTGTATAAAGAGGCAACATCTACTATTAAATTAATCGTGGTGGGTAGCAAGTCCAAGTGGTGGAACTTGAGAATCAATATTCTGAAGCTGATGGAGCAGTCTTGTCACACGTTTGGCTTACATCGTGAAGCACAATCCCAAACAATTCTTAGAAATAATTTGGAAATTAACACTTGTCAGGAAATACTCCCAAGAGGTAATCTGGATGGAGCCGTATACCTCTGAGGCTAGAAGAGCTTAATAATATGTATGTGGTCAAACTGTGCCAGTTGGCTTCTGTGCCAAGAACAGGCCCTGACACTGTTATTTTGCTAGTATAGAAGCAGCCAAAGAGAAACGGTAATAAAATTAGCCTGAAACTACTTGGTTCAAATTGCTATCACTCAGCTATCCATAAAAATTATAGACCCTTGAAGAGAAGGAAAAGAAATGTACATGTTCCACAGAGGATGGGACAAATGGTCAAAAGGTAAACTCTACTTGCTGCCAAATGTCTTCTTCATTTGAACATTACTCACCCAGGAGTGCTAAGAAAACTGTGGTATTTATGCTACCAGAAACAAAGGATTGGGAAACAGATAGCAGAGAAATTCTCAGGATGATAGTTGGAAAAATTATTCTTTCCCTAACAGGGACCAGTATGAAAATGGAATTTATTCTCTGCATTTATATTTAAAGAAGCACCTGCTCCAATGTGATTTTTTTACCCTTCTCTTCAGCATAACACTAAAATTAAACTTCATTCACCAAAGTAACCTGATGACTGGAGACAGCAGACAGTACAGGCAATACATGTACATCAGGGCTCCCTGTCTTGAGGAAGCCCCAAATGTGCTCTCTTACATTAAAACCACTGATTCATCACAGTGAAGTCAAATACACTTTGCAAACTTCAGGGATTACTTCTAATGTTACATGTTCTTTTTCTCCACACCAAAGGAATGACCAGCTCTGGCAGTCCATTCATGGAATGCTACCAGTCTGTACTGACCAATAGTTTTAAGAAACTAGAGTCAAAGGAAAGGGAAAGCCAATCCAAATACACCTGTCTGAAAATGAATGCGATACTCTGAGTTACAAAACTCTTTTCTGAAAAGCTCCAGGTGTGGGAAAGCACCTGCATATACTAAACATTTGATTTGGGCCTCCATTTGGTTATGCAAGCTTTGAGATTCCACTCATCATCATATGTCCAACTTTAACACATCACTTTCTGTCACTAATTAATAGCTTTCAAAGGAAAAAGGCTCACAGGCTTCCTCTTAATGGGTAATTTTTGTGCTTAGGAAGTATTTATTGTTGTTGTTGTTATTATTTCTTTTTAGACCTTAAAAAATGCCCAAAATTTTATTGTTCTTAACAAATACACCAAGAAACTCAGCCCTCGTTGGCACATTCAGAAATTTCTTTTTTTTTTTTTTTTTTAATGGCATTTTCAGATAAAAGTTTGGCTGGAAAACACAATTTGGGGAGAGGGATACATGTTTTTGAACTCTGCCATTGATCTGCTATTTTTAAACTTCAGAAGTTTTACAAGACTGTTGGGAAAAAGCATAGAGGACTATTAGACAGTGGTGGATGTAGCTGGAAAACTCTTGGGTGGAGTTGTGGGGTGTGTTTCAAAGTGATACAGGTTTCCCCATAGCGTATTAGATGGGCACACATTGCCTCTAATGCTCCAGTAGGAGAAAGGGAGCTCCCTTAGCTCCCTTCTAGGACAGAAAAGGAACTGTAAAAAGGAATACCTCATATGTCTCTGATATTTTGATTGTACTGGAGATGAAACATGGCTCTGTTTCAGTACTCTGAATTTCCATTTGAGTAATTGACAATGGCAACCCAAACTTAGCTCTGTCTGATTAAATAAATTCTTGCTGGCACTTTGAGAGTCAATAATTCTCTGACAGTAATTAAAAATACGCACAGGCATTCACCTACCCGAAATGAAAACACCAACCTTGCGCAAGTTTCAGCTGTCCCTTAGAGAGATCTTAATCTGTGTTCAATATTCGGTCTGGTTCAGTATTGTTCTGTATTTATACAAGACAGGGATGCCTATTGTTGCACACTTCTATGATTTAGCTACCTTGGAGTTGTCTTTTAAAAAAATTATCCTACATTTACATGATTTAAAAATGCATTACAATGATTTAAAAAGGAATTGTGGATCATCATATAAAAAGGTCTACAATAGTAAATCAGTGTAAGAGGTTATAATTCTTCTGTAATACATAGTAAACTTGTGAAACTGAAATAACTCTTTCTGTAATACACTGTAAATTTGTGAAACTGAAAGAATGAAATTCAGAGTTTTCCCTTAGAATCCATCCTGGAAAACAGGTCTGTATATATCTTTTAATACTGAATCTCTACTGGATACAATTTTTATACTGTATATGTCTTTTAAGACAAATTTGTCCTTTCCCATCATCCAGAGTTTAATTAAAGAAGGTCCCCAGCTCTGAATCCCCTGAATTTGACGGTTTGCTGTCATGAGGGAGTGGACGTGCCTCCACAGATAACTGACTCCCACTACCAGATTTTTCTAACTGTTACTGAAGCTGGAGGAGATCATTGAACTGCAGATCTAAGCGAAGTATTCTCAGGTGGTGTTTCTCAAAGCGTCTGCATGAGCATAATGGGACTTCAGCATCTCAGCATCTCATTTCAAGTCACTTTGCTGCTAATAGATTCCCCAGCCTTTACATGTCCTGCACTCTTTCCCGTTCTGTCCCTCCTAGACGTGCAACATACGATGTAGTGTCCATTCATCTCCTTTTTTAATCTTGTAGCTCAAACCCTTCCCACTTACAGGGGGATATAGTAGCCTCATTGTAATTAATATCTGGTCATGTCATGGCTGTATTCATTAGCAAATGTAAAAGGAAAAGGTCAGCCTACATCTTATGACAGCTGATATTAAATAGAGAGCCTACCAGAGCCTACCACTGAGTGTGAGAAAATACAGCTAACTCAGGACTGGTGTGATAATCTCAACAGTTTCTTTAGTAATTCCACCAGTCGATAAAAAGCTGCATGATATAAATGTTCAATCTTCACGTCACAAGACAAATTAATATTCATTCAGTTTCAGTTCAAGTGCTATCTCTCTAGCAGCCCTCGGCAGCACTCCTCATTAGTCTTAGTGAGTATATTATCTTTCTTAGTTAGAAACTCTTCAACTTTTTAGTCATGGGAATTCAAGGGTAACAAAAGAAGAAGAAATACTGTGCAATTCATTTTAATTATAGATTTACATGCTTTTGGCTGGAATAGGAAACTGGAACTTAGGGTCTTAATCTAGCTTTAGGTAGGTAGTCTCATCTCACATGTACTGTATGCCATTCAGGAAAAAGAACTAACCTAGGATAAACATGAAAGAAAACATGCACGGAGTGCAAGGGCATGTGTATTTGATCACCCAGGGGGACTGCAAATGACAGAATTTTCTGAAACGATTGGGAATCTTCCTGTTCACGTGCAGAGATTTAGCAATGAACTGAATCCCGCACCTGTGAGGTCAGTGCAGGGTCAAGAGAAGAAATGTTCCAAATACGGGGGTTCTGGTGAAGTCTTGGGCTCCTCACACTCAACAGTGCAACTTACACTGGCATCAGGTTGTTCATGACCCTTCTGTGCTCAGTGGAGCAGACAAATTTTGGCTCCGTCTTAGAGAAAGGGATTTGCCTTTGCCTACTTTGTCTCCACCCACCAGCACTACCTCCTGCAGTCTCCTAACAAAAATGATGGATTTGGATATTTAGCCATGAACACTAGTAAAAGTTGTGATGCAAATATATAATTATCTTATTAATGTCCCCTACCTCCCCAGTGCCCCATTAACTCTTTTAACATAGCGTGCAAAGAAATGGAGCTATTCAGAGAGCGAAAACTGTGAACTTTTGCTACAATTGCAGGTAGTGATGTAAATCCTATCAAAAGATAAATATAAATATAACTTTCAGCTATAATTACTATTTTTGCAGCTACATTTTCTTGATCAGATGTCTATGCATCAGTTTGTCCTACATTTATTCCTACTTACTTTAGGCAACGTTTATTCCATCTAGCTGAAGGTCAGGGTCCGTCTCACCTAACTCCAATCATGTAAAAATTAGACACTATTAGTTGTAGTAATTTCTCTAAACTTTCTCCATGATCTTAAGACACACAAAGACATCTTCAGAGTGTAATTGACTCTACCAATATTAAGGGTCCAAGATAAGTGGCAGTGGTCTCTGGAGATATCTCTGTCTTTTTGTTCGCAGCAGAGGAATCCAAGCCTCTTTACATTGTCTGGGCTCATCATGTAGACAGTTATGGCTTGCTGGAAGTGTTGGCTTTACAACACTTGCACTTGTGGAAGTGTGGGAATATACAGCTGGAAGGAAGGAGAAGCTGGTACATCTCACAGATCGACTTCAGGTGCCATGTGGCCACCTGATTATTTCTTTTCTGTGTTTTTCAGGGTGGGAAACATAGTCCAACCTCTCCATAATCCAAAATGGTCTGTGTAACATAGCTGTTGGGACAGAAGAGTGAGTGTACACAGGAGGTGTGAACAGAGCACCCAAAACTGCCTGAGAAGGCATTTGCCCCAAACTGATGATATTAAAGAGGAAGGCACCACCAGCCCGTTGAGCAGCAACTGTGGAATTGCAGAGAGACTTTAGAGACAAAGGAGTCAGTTTTGAAGGGAGGACAAAGGCATGAAAATCTGCAACAGCAGGAAGGACAGGGGGATAGAGAGCAATGTAGGCTCAGACCACCAGCAAACACCCACTCTGGTGCTGCCAGAAGCCACTTCGTAGCATCACCACCCTGCCCAGGCCACCCTGAGCATCCTCCCCTGGGACACTGCAGGGAAGAGGGCAGTGAGCAAGGACCCACAAGTGCATACATGCAACCTTGGGGGTGGCGGCCAGGGACCCCCAGTTGCCATCTCACAGGACTTTCTTCCTCATGAGAGCGTCAGGGTTGGCAGGGAGCAACATGGGCTGTCATAGCACTGAGGCACCTGCATCTCCCACAGGAGAGGGGGTGCCAGTAGGAACTGTGCTCCCCAGGGAAGTGCCTGTGCCTGAAACCCACACAGCCTGTGGGAGGGCGTGTGTGCGTGATTAAAACATTTTTCTTTAAATCTGTTATAGCAGGAAATTTCAAAATCTGGAGGTGTTTATTAACATTTTGGAAGTGTCTAGCGTTGTGGTTGTGTGTTGTTGATATTAATCCTAAATCTATAGTTCACTAGTTGCTGATTAAGCGCTGTTAATAAATCAACAAACCATTTTGATCATTATTTGATTTAACCAAATGAAGTGAGTAGCTTTTCCCTGCATCGTTATTACCAGATGACATTAAGTTGTCATTAGTTTGAGGTCACTCATGCATCTGTTTGCAGCTCTGGTCCTCAGCAAGGAGGAGGTTCCCTCTCTTTCCAACATGCAGAGTAGTGGCATAATTTTGAAATTCAGCTGCTCAGGCTCTGCTTGCCAATGTAATAAACTCCTTGTTTTCTGATGTTGAGAACTTCTCACTAAATACAGGAAGGCTATTTATTCTTTTTTTTCCTTTTCCTACTGACACCTAAAACTTAATAATAATGTCAGTATATCATATGGTAATGATGATTTCATTAAGATTAAGACAGACAGAAATAATCAATCTTTTTGACACTTATTGTAAAAGCCAAGAAGTTCTATCCATCAGAAAACACAGAGAAAAAAAATTGTTCTGTGCTAAATTTACCTTAAATTTTGGTCCACTTAATGTCTTTCATCAATTTCTATTGTCTTAGTTTAACAAATGGAATCATAAATAATGCAATCTACATCAATTGCACTTATTTGCAATTAGAATTTTTTTTTTGTACTCTGTTTTATGAATATTTAATAAACTGTGTAACCTTGATGGAAGGAGTGCAATTTAGAAGGCCATAATGAATATTTAGAAAGTCTTGTTTTGTGATCTCAACTTCTGATTTTAAATTAACATCCAGTAAATCTTTCTGCACAATGCTCGGCTCAGCAAGATTATATTTTCCTGATCTAGAAATACATGGATAATTTCAAGATATGTTTTCTACTTCAGAGGAACTAGGTGGTTTTTTTAAACTTCTAATAGTTATGGCAAAGTTTTAGGGGAAAGGAAGCATAAAATTACACATTATAGGGTATGTATTGAAAAAAACAAAATTCAAAAAGAAAAAAGTTAATTCTAAAATGTATATTTAGGATGTGTGATGCTAAAAAGAAATATGGTATATACCATATGCTATTAGAATAGAAACAATGATTCACTGACAGTTCAGTCTTTGCTTCTTGAGGGACAGGAACAACTAGCCAAAAGTTTTGTTGGATTTTCTCCAATTTTCCACAGTAACTTTATTTTAAAATATACTGTCATGGCGGGAATACTAACCCACTGCTGTGGATATGCAAGATTCCCATTTACCAGTCAATTAAAATACAGTAAAGAGAAATTGCAAGAAGGTGATTGTCAAAAAAGAGGAATACATATGAGACATTTTCTTCTAGCAATAAGAAAAATCTTGTGATTCAGTGGACATTATTCAATCGAACTAAGTCTTATTCTTCTGAAAAGTTCATGAGACACAGGAGAACAGGAGCTCAAAATCGGGTAAATCTCGTTCTGGAGGCAATTACAGAGAGTGCTGTGACGCTCGCAGGTCTCTGCAAAGTGCTATGCATCAGTAGTACCTTGACAATGAAAAAAAAATGCAATGTGGGACTGTGACATCTTAGAGATGTCTCCCTCCATCTCGCTTCTGATTAGCTCAGGAAACTGCTGGAAGAATTGTGCTGTACACACAGGAAATCTGTTACATATACACCGCATTTCAGAGCCGGCAGACACCCACAGTTCAGGCACCAGGGGGACACTGGAGATGGCAACCTAGCTAAAGCACAAAATCAGCCAAATAAACACTTCCTTCAGTGAGAGGATAATGCTGATTTTGTGCACTGCACAGCCCTGGAAACTGATTCAGCGCAGAATAAAACAGGGGCGATCCCTGGTGAACCTCACTGGCAGTGGCACGATGTCGGTCTGCAGGCAAAAACGTGTCCCCTCTTCTGCCAACTGTGTCATTGCCCTGAGCACAGACCCCGGAGTCCTGCGAGCAGCTTCTCACAAACTGCTGAAGTATTGTATAGTAGCAATGGCCATCCTGCACACCGTCAGGGCCAAAGGGAAGAAAGACAACTTCAGTCTGAATGAAGGTGCTGATCAAAAAGTGAAACAGGTAGAGGGGGGCTGTTTCTGACTTACTCAAGGGAAAGATGAATCTGTCTTGAAAAAAAAGTTGATTTGCTGGCAGAAAAGTTGTAGTTTGCTATCCCAGCTTGGGGTAAAACAGAACCCATTTTATGTTCAGTAATTTTATTTTTCAGCTAAGCCTCTTCTAACTAATTGAACTCTCTGAAATTAACAACATATTTTTAAGACTGCAGTCCACTCCCAGAGTGATAAGACCTGACTGTTTCTAATTTATGCCAAGGAATGGTGTGCAGAGAGGCTCTTGCTTATACTTACTGCTATAACAACCCAGGTCAGCTAACTTTGTTATTTGCCCTGTTGGAGGGCCAGAAGCGGAAAAGCATAGAGGGGTCGCATCTGCGGGGAGGAGAAGACAGGACAGGTGACCCAAAACTGACCAACAGGGGATTCCATCCCATCTGCCTCATGCTCAGGGTAGAAGCTGAGGGATCAAAGGGTCAGCCCTCTTTCACCAGTGGCTGACATCCGAGGAGGATTCTGTCTGTTCATCTGCCTTTGACCCCGATCCATGCGCTCCTGAATTCAGATCTGGAATCCAGTTCCCATCCATCACTGAGTCCAGTCTGGGACTTTCCCAGTGCCAGCTGGTGACATGATCGTCATCCTAGGAGCTAGATACGTGTGTGTATATATTATATTATATATTTGTATACCTAATATTATTATATTATTTTGTATATATTTCATTATTTTCTTATTAATATTTTGTTAACATTTCATTAAAGTAGTTTAGTTTCTTTTAAACTCATAAGTCTCTTCCTCTTCTCCCTGAAGGGAGATGCTCTCCCTTCTCTGAAGGGAGGTCAGAGAGCATCTGTCATTCCTTTTGGTGGCCAGTCCATCCCAAACCACGACATTTGCAAAAGATATTGGAAAGCGCCGCAGGAAGAAAGCTAACAGACAGCTGTAATAACAGCTGCCTTCAGCAGAATGGAGTGGGGAGCAGGCGTGGGACCCTACTGTGCACTGGGGGAGTCTGGTTTCCCCTATACTCTCCATCTTCACGACCAGGCTGTCATTATGTGGCCACGTGGGCAGCTCCAGTGCTCTCTGACAAGAGCAGGATTAAGCACTGCAGGGCTGAAGTCCCTTCTTTAGCAGAGTCCCCCAAAACTGGTATCATAGCTGTAAGCCTCTAAGCACAGCCATTCATAGCAGAGTGCCTAAATTCTGGTGTGAGCAACAAAACATAGCGAGAATTTGATTCCCAACAGCGTTTCTTTTATGACAGAATAATGCACAAGTCCCAGTATGGCTGCACAGTCTAGAGTGAAACAGCTGCTTCAGACATGGGTTCATTTGGAATCAGATTGTTAAATTACTTGAGTTTGGTATTTGATTATAAAATAGTTTTGAGCTCGTTGGCATTTTATCTGTGATTCTTATCAAAGTTGACACAAGAAAATATTTATCTTAGCTATGAGAATGGAAATTATCTTGTGGAATATGAACATTACTGCTTAATACATGGGTTTCAATGTCTTCCTAAGCAAGCTATTACTTTGTTTATCTTTCATTTGAGAGTCAAGATAAAACATAAACAGAAATGAGCTTGTTTCCCTGAAGCTGGAACTGTTTTTAAGAATGTTCTGACTGCAAAGATGGAAACAAGACTTCAAGTATTTGCATTGTAACTGTCTTCAACCAGTGTTTGATCAAAAAAGGGGGAAAAAAGAAAAAAGGAAAAAAGATTGATTTGACTGAATGCTATTATATATCCTTCTTTCAAATGGAAAATTTTCCATGAGGAAAGAAATGGTTATTCAAATGGCAAAGAGAATAGTTGATCCCACAAAGCAGTCACGCACAGAAGGTGCTTTAAAAGAGAAAGAGCAAGTTGTTAAAGCTCAAGTTGAAAAAGTCGAGAGCTGTGATTCATAGGTCCCGGGTTACCACTCACTTTGACTTAGAGTCTACGCACGCAGCTGCTGACTTACGCTGCTGTTATTGCAGAGTGATGCCAATGATGAAGTCTCTGTTGCTGCGTGTTTGGAACAGGAATTTTAACTTGTTTGTTCTGCTTTTAAAAATTAAAACACTGGTAACAAGGTAACAAAATCAGACCACCGGGGAAACCATAAGCAGAGACTTCATTCATTTCCAGCTTCCCTCTAGTCAAATAAGATGCACATGCAGAATTTACATTTCCGATGTAATTTTATATTCCCTGAAAAAGTCTGAAGGGGGTATTACCCTATGATTTTTATTTCAAGGGAAACATTCAGCTTTCACAAGGAACTCTCTTGCAAGGACAGGTAGTCTAACCAGCAAGCTGTGTGAACAAGCCTCATTTTTTTATAGTCTCAGTCTATGTATACATATCAGATATATAACAGTCTATAAAAGACTAGTGCCTGAGACATTTGTTTTTCAGAAAAACGAAACAGCATTTCAGATAACTGATTAAAGCCCTGTGGATTTTTTTGCAAAAATATAACTAAACAATTTATATGCTTATAAGCTGTAAATTCTTATAAAAAAAAAAAAAAATCTCCCTCTTGTGGCTAAGATTACATTAGTTATTGAAGAATCAGGTAATGATTTTTGGTTAGCTGTTTCTTTTATTGGAAAAATTCTAAAGGGAAAGAAAACAAATAAATACTTCTCAGTTACTTCCTTAGAAGTTCTGACTATATTCCAATAAGACATTACAAATGATTGGCATAATTCAAAGAACACCAGTAAAATTGGCACTGACAATTTAACCGAGTGCTGCAAACAGGCATTTTCTCTTAGATTTTTGTCTCTGTTGCAATCTGGAAAAAATTCCATTAGCATCAATAGGGATGAAACTATGAAGATTTGTGGCCATGAAGTCATAAAGAAGTAAATGGCAGTATCTCTTTGATTGTAATAGTATCAGGACATTATTCTAGGTCTTCAAGCCTAGGCATAATGGTCAGCTATACGATGCCATGACTGCAGCTTCTAGAGCCAGGTCTGTCCGACCTAGCTTGAACCACCTTGGCATCAGTTCAGTTCCAGGAGCTCAAGTCGACAAGATGGATTTTATGCCCTCATCTGGTGTCAGTACACCCACATTTGGGCTGCTACCTGTGCTTGATGGAGCTCTCTAATCCATGCAGAGACTCCGGAGACAGTAGTATCTCCAGAACCCTGAGCTGAACAGCTGGTTTAGCCCATGCTGCACCCATGTAACCTGTGCCACTCCGCCAGGCACAGCAATGACGTGCCTCCGGTGCTCTCCAAGCCTCCCGGGTTTTCTCACACCCTGTGCCACCAAGCCAGCATGAGTGGCACTAGCTCAGTGTTCGTTCACAGAAGCTTATTGTCCCCTCACAGCTATCAACTCCTGAAGAGCCTGCAGGAGCAACCATAAATATATTACCTTTGATGTGCAAAGACTTGCCTGTGGAGGTGGCAAATGTCAACACAATTTTATCTAATATTCCCACTGAAGACAGCGGTGCGACTCCTACCGGTTTCAGTGTATCTGCACCACTGGTCAAGCACACTTTGTAAGATGGCCGTGGACCTTAGCTACACACAAGAGACTTACTAGAAAAGCCCATAGTTTTCTCACATCCCATTCATCCAGAATTCCTTCCAAAACAAATTAGGATGCACTGGTGTATGGTCACATTCGGGTTTCATCCTCACTGATAGTTGGAACAGTGCCAGGTTGCAAAGGTAAGTACCAGAGCCATTGGAAATGCAATGAGGCATACCTGCTCAGCTTTACTGGCACAGCCAAAGGGCTCATGAAATTGCTTACAGTAAGAACTACAATTTCTGGACAAAAGCTTGCAACACAGAGGTGAATTTCACTTTGTGTTATTACAGTTTTCATGTATCATGGTCAACCACTGTTATTTTTTGTCACTTTAGCACTAAGAGTCAACAGGATGCCGGATAGGCCAAATGAACATTAATCAGGTAAGTTAAGAAAATAAGAAGTCTAAAAGTCACATAGAAATGATGGCATAAAATTACTGTAAGATTTATTTTGTAAATCAGTTCTTGTAGGGCACGAACAGACTGGAAACAGGAGCAAAAGCAATACAGACCAGCCAACAAAGTAAGTCATGCTGACAGGACTAATGCAATAACACTTTTCAAACTGTACAAACATTTGGAATACAAATGGTCTATTCCCTTCCTTTAAGCATAGCGTGTTTTGCTCTACAAATATCTTGAGCTTTGATTTAGCAAAGCGTTCAGCTATGTGCTTGCCTCTAAGCACATAGTTAAATTCTACTTGCCACATCCTAGATTTACTATATTGCAGGTCTGGAAATTCATGGTGTTTGACAATGAAATAGAAAGCTTCCCCTTGCCCTTGAGAAGTTCATCATTCATCCATCACTCAAGAAAGCTTCACATTTTCATTTTTTGCACTGATTGAGAATGATGTACTTCTAGGGGAAAAAAAAAAAAAAACCCTAGGCAGTAGGAATGAGCAACTCCAAAGAAATAAAGTCAGTCATGCACCATGCTTATAGTAGCACGATGGGTTGACAAAACTTATTTCAAATTGGTGAATGTAGTACTCCTCTGCTTTCGTCTGTGCAGAGGATGTTTTGGCTTGCCTGCGTGGTTCAATCAAAAACAGCGAAGGTCTCTATGCATAAGCCTGTGGACCAAAGTGGAGCAGAAACCACACAAGGCAAAATGTTTCCCGATATAATATGGCAAACACCAAAGAGGAATAAAGAAAAATTACAATCACAATCTGAACAAGCCCTAGAAACTGTCGCTGAGAAAAGAGGGAGGGATTTGGGGACTAGTCTTGATTGAAAAAGATTCTGTAGCAGTGTACTCACTTTACTAAGATGCTGTCTCTTGTTTCATTTACAGTGTGTTGAGAAGAAAAGGGACTTTGTGGTTTTTTCCCAATTAACATCAAAGGATCACCCTGAACAACTGAAACAACCCTTACATTCCTGTATTTTTGGTTAAATGCTTAGATCAAAAGCAATAATTTTAAAGACCTCTGACTGTGTTCTTGTTCCCTATCCTTGTTGCCTCTGAACTAACTGCACAATACCTCCACATTTAGGTTTATAATCAATAGATTTATATTTAAAATACTTTTGCCCTCCTAGTCTCATTGCATTTTAATATTTTAAAGCCATTAAATTGACCATGGTGAAATCTCTCATCATAAAATACTCGTTACTTTAAATACATGTGTTTCATTTAGCATTTTAGAGCATCCTCCATCTCCTGATTTTTCACTGGTATCTTTTTCATTACCTGCATCCCTTTCCCTGCAGGCTACTGTATAACCTTCTAAAATAATCTTGAAGAACAAGAATATACAAGGTTTTGACCTTCCAACCTAAACCATTCAATGATTCCCTGATTGAAGGTACAGTCATTAGATGTGAGGCCACTGGAATACTGTGTCCAGTTTTGGACTCCCCGGTTCAAGAGGGACAGGGAACTGCTGGAGCGAGTCCAGCGAAGGGCAACCAAGATGATTGAGAGATTGGAGCATCTCCCTTATGAAGAAAGGCTGAGAGAGCTGGGACTCTTTAGCCTGGAGAAAAGAAGGCTGAGGGGAGACCTTATTACTACTTACAAATATCTAAAGGGTGGGTTGAAGGAGGATGGAGCCAGACTCTTCTCGGTGGTTCCCAGTGACAGGACGAGGGGCAATGGGTGCAAGTTGGAACATAGGAAGTTCCGTTCCAACACACGGAAAAACTTCTTTACAGTTCGGGTGACAGAGCACTGGCACAGGCTGCCCAGGGAGGTTGTGGAGTCCCCTTCTCTGGAGATTTTCAAGACCCGCCTGGATGCAGTCCTGAGTAATGTGCTCTGGGCAATCCTGCTTTAGCAGGGGAGTTGGACTAGATGATCTCTAGAGGTCCCTTCCAACTCTGAAAATTCTGTGATTCTGTGATTCTGTGATGTCCAGTTCTCCTTCTCTAAGCCTGTTTACCACAGATTATGAAACACCGCACCAGTAAAATTAACACGATGACTAAATGCTACATTCTGCGCCATCCCATTACTCTGTGTCATAAATCTTGTCTTCTTTTGAACATCTATGAATCTCTCACTAAACCTCATTCAAAATAATGACAGGTCAGAATTCCATACTCTTTGTCTGCCTTCTAAGATTTGTACTTCCTAAAACATTCTGAATCAAACATGCTACATAATGCAGTTCAGGTTTCCAACTTACACAAGATTTAAAAGTAATAGTTGTTCTAGAACAAGTTGTCGTGTTTCTTGGGAGTCACAATACCTGAAAACTATTGATCAGGGTTGTGATACATGGCAGAGGTCACTAAGCAAGTTGTGTTTAGCACATGAAAGTAAAGCCAACACCAGTTTTAATACTCTCTGGGTTACCAAAGCAGATTAAATCTGAAGACTGAGACTGCAGTTCCAAGCAGTTCTTTTCTTTCCCCACAGCTCTTCTCATTTTGAAGGACTAATCAAGCAGTAAACCCTTTCAAGTATTTTTGCATTAGGAGAAGGAATGTTTCATGTACTGTAAACAGTATGCCTATCCCCAAATTAATCTTCTAGCCTCTGCCTTTGATATTTTTAAAGAGACAACATCATAATTGCAGGCATGTTTTCTTAGTTTTTAAGGGTTTTGGCTTGAATATGAGATGGGTAGTTTGGGAAGGTTTAATCAGTGAAAACAAGAGTTGAGGGAATGAAATCAAGTTCATAAATATTGACAGAGAAAGCATAGGTCTTGACTAGATCTCAATCTTAGCCTTAAAAAGAAACCTTTGTCAAATTTCAGTGGGAAGGCTGAATATCATCCAAGTAGACTTTAGCATAGTGGGTGATTTGGTGTTACTCCACAGGTGGCAATTGTGTATTACAGACCAGGATGGCAAACTTGCTTGTTTTCCACTTTCAAAAGAAAATTATTCATTTATTCCACTGAAAATTCTTTATGATTTAAATTTTCCAAACAATCTTGAGGGTTTATAATTTTGAATCTGTCTAGACTATCCTAAGTGTTATTGCTGGGGCAATGGGCATGATTATTATTCCTATGTATCCTGAAGTTATTTTAAAAATGTTTTTAGTAAGACAGGTCAACTGTGTCTGGGACAACATCACTGTCTTCTTTGGGGTTCTTGCAGGCTTTCTTGCGGTGCTGGAACTGGAGCAGAAGTTTAATTGATGGCCCACTCATATTTTTGACAGATGCAGTTCATTTGATACATTAACGAATATTTTGGGTTTGGTAGTCTATTTAAGGCAGTTGCTATTAAATTGTCATAATTTATCACTGATTGTCACACAGTGTTATCTACAGTCTGGAAATATGTCCTGGCTTCAGAATTGAAGTTAAGAGCTAGAGGATAACGGCTGACCTTTTGACCCTGCCTTTAGCCTAAGACTTATTCTAAAGACATTTCCACCATTAAATTGTCAGTTCATCCCCACTGTTGCCACCAGTGCCTGCTGGTACATGGAGTTACCCTGAACACCTAAATTCAATGCAATTGGTTCATGTGAGATGAATCACTTCTCTAATGGAGAGTGTCTGCCTGAACTTCAAATGCTACGACCAAAAATTTAGAGATAAAGGAGACAATTCTATAAAGATATTTGCATGTTGTGCTGCAGCACCTCATTTTCCATTGCCTTTCCCTCAAACAGAATCTACAGGCTTGACAGACACTTTTGGTTTTAATTTTGTGCGTTTGTTTGAGTAGCTAACTGAAAGTTGATCTCATCAGCCTGAAGATGGAGCTTACACAAAGCAGAATGCTGAAACTCACAAGAGGGTAGAATATTGGCCTGGCCACTAGATCAGTTGAGTCCATGAAAATTCAAGCCTTTCATGCTGTAAGGTAGCAACAATTGGCATTATATCATCATACACACCTGGATTTTCTTTTTTTCTGCTGATATTCTCCAAAGAGCCATTTTTAAGTAATATCTCCTCTAGTCTTTTTCTCCTCTTAGAAACAAATTTCAAATCAGGTCATTGGACTGGAATTTATTTCAGCTTCTCCTCTCCAAAACAGGTGGAATTAGTGTTCACCTACATACAAGCTAGATGCCGTTGAATGCACTGAACAAAGGGAGCAGGCTGACATAGCCCTCTCAGATACTTGTGAACAGTGACTGAAGGTGTTAAAAGCCACATTTAACGTCCACTAGTCCTGTTATTTAAATGGTCTTTGCTCTTTCATATCAAGCAGATTCAACATGATAGTATGATAGAAAAATCAGAGCACAGGATGAAAAGGTCTCTGTAACTGCGATGCTGAATCAGGAGCTCTGCAAATTTAAATTCAAGAAAAGGTGCAGATGAACGCGAGTTCACACAAACTGGGTGGAATGGAACTTTACTGAGTGAGTCTCTCTCTAGACACCTTTAGAGAAGGCTGTGATGTTACCTATTCCACCGGGACACTAAATATCCAACAATAATTCCATTCTTAAACTGATGTTTGCTCTGAAATCCCTGACCATACTCTTTCTTCCCTCCACCATCTCAACATACCCAGTATTAGTTGTGTGCTGATGACTCTGCCCTGCCCCTGACACAAATGGTTGTCTTGGGGTCTGTGAAAAAACAGCAGCCCCAAAAGTAAGATTTAGGTAGTACTTAACTAAGGCTTTATGAAAGACTCTGCTAAGCAGAGAGCTAGCAGGTATTTGAAACACACACTAAAATAGCTCCTTCCTTCTGCTCCTCAAACCTGCCCTTCTCTGCATCTTCAGCCAAAATTTTCCACACGATGTTTCGACCTTTCTGTGGAGCCAGGATGTGTGCACAGGAGCAAGCCACTACAGGACATCCTGCTCCACCGTAGGTGTGCTTTGTCTAGAGCAGGCTTCTTCCACGTTCCAGGCAGCACATGGAGAAACATCTCCAGAGCCCTCCATGCATACAGCCCCAGCATGCAAACTCTGCCTGCCACCAGCCTCCCAGTCCTGTATCTCTTGCTGGAGCTCCCAACGTGTTTTCCACAGCATAGCTGCTGTCGCCCATCTTCACCGGCACTCCTGGACTCTAGGAATGAAACCTCCACATGTCCTCTGGCCCCTTGGGCACCCTGCCTTCCCTGCACCAGGAGCAAGTGTAGGTGACTCACTACAATGAGGATATGAGTCTGAAAGTGTCTCCATGTGATTTTCTGCCACTTCTTTTCTTCCTATTCCTGCCTGCCTGCCTTCCTGCCTTCCTTCCTTTCCTTTGGGAAAACTGAGATACGAAAAGTTCAGCATAAACAAAATAATCTTGTTCTACAGCAAACAAATCAATCAACCAGTAACTGCCACCAAGTATGTCAGTTTGGCATGTACTTCTTTCATTACCAGTAGGAACAAATATGACTTTTTGAGAATGGCTTTGCACCAGGCCTGGAAAAGCGCTAAAAAAACAGCTACAGAGAAAAAGGAAAGAAGAAAACCCTGTGCTCTCTGAATCACCAGTAAAGTTTCCCAAATTAAAGCATTCACTGCAGTATAAATGCGGAACCAAAGGGTCAAACAAGAGGGTATCTTCCCAAGCATCTCTCTGGGAAGGGCCTCTCACAGTTGCACGCAGATCCAAGGCTGGCTGATCACTGCTTCTGCCGCCTGAGAGGAATGTTTATGGAAACTAAAAGAGAGTATGGGGAATAAGGGATGTTCAGAGTGAGAGAGTCTGTTAAGCACCAAAATGTTTCCCTGCAGTTCTGCAGGAATGGAGCAAAATGGCACAGATCAACTTTGATACATGCCTAGGCAGGGAGCTAAGAAGACCACACGTAGTGGAGATTTCAGATACTTCAGTCACGAAGGAGAAAATTCAGAATACAAAACCTGTATTCTACTACCCCCTAACCAGTGCTCTATGATAGTTATTTCAGTTAAAGTCTCTGCTCTTTCCTGTCCTGGGCAATCAGATTACATCAGCAAAGAAAATAATGAAGAGGAAAAGGGAATGTATAAATACTTGCCATAAACTGTATATTGTCTTTTGTATGCAGAAATATCTGGCATTTTAATTGCTTCTGTGAGAAGCAGAAGTCTTGAAAAAGGTTCAGGTTTGCAAAATCTTATCAGTAAACGCATTCCATTTTTCAGCCTGACTCAGACTGTGGTCTCAGGCTAGAGATCGGCTGATAATGTGCATGGAATGGAGAAGAAGCACCTGACCAGAGGAACACTGGAGAGTCACAATCTAGAAAAAGTTTCTGAGACATTTTATCTCCTGACAGACAGGGAAAGAAGCCAAAATAAACTGAAACTAATGTTCTTGCACGGGCTGAGAGAGCTGTCTTCTGAGAAGAAAGGGTATGCTTTTATTAAATGGTGATCAGAACTGTGGAACAGTAGTAAGTGTTGTGGCTGAAACCATGAAGTTACATCTACCCAAAATATAATTATGCAAGACAGTCCCATTTTACAGTGGGATACGGTGTCTTCTTCTATACCATAGCTGGATTTCCATGTCAAACTAAGACTTTTAAATCATTGTCTGTGCGGGGACTTCTTCATGTCAAGAGATGTTTAGACTTAGAGCACAGTTGCTGTACTCTACAGACATATTCATCTGACCCAAGACAAGGGTAAGATTCAGCTGCCTAAACATAGCTGAATAGTGTTACTTCAGACACTAGAAGGGTATCCAGGGCATGCAATCTCCCATAAGTCTTGTCCATTTCTGCCAGCCCTTAGCAGACATTTTGGATGCCCAAAGACATCTCAAACGGCAGTAGGTGCCTAAATTTAGACAGCTTTCTTATTTAGGATGAACCAGACAGACTTCCAGTCTCCACAGACAGTATTGGTCCACTGACTGCTCAACACTAGCTCATGCATAATCATCTACACATAAATACTTGAAGTCAGACTATAGAATCATAGAATGGTTTGGGTTGGAAGGAACCTTAAAGATCATCTAGTTCCAACCCCCCTGCCACGGGCAGGGACACCTCCCACTAGACTAGGTTACTCAAAGCCCCATCCAGCCGGTCCAGATATGTTATTCTGAAGCTAAATCCCATCCTAACTTTAGATCAGATCAAAAAGTAGTGGTCATAGCAAGAACTGAACCTTAGATTCAGTTTTAAATATGTTGGGGGTCAACAGTGGCTGTGGCTATTGAGCCTTCTTGATGAAATGTCCTTTTCTTTTGATTGACTTAATCTGCCTTCATGGCTTGCTAGGAGTGGAGTTGAGCTTTGAGGCCCACACTTGACCCTGAACACCAGAAAGGAGAGTGACATTTTTACTGCTTCTGTAGCTTTCAAAGCAGAGTACCTGAGAATTCCAGAATCCTTTTTTAACAAAAATGTCTTCAGAGGCCCTCTGCAGTACTGTTGTTATTGCTATTATTTCAATTTTAGAGAAAAGTGGGCTGCTGAGAGGCCATATTTAAAAGGTAGCATTGTCACTATAGACACACATAGCCCAAGTGAGATGTTTATGGCACCTCAGACCCTAATTTCGGCTGAAAAATTGAACATTTTGTGTCTAAGTGCTTCTGAAAACCCCACCAGGGTCCCATTTGCTGTTTCATTGCCTAACTAACCTGTAAATTCTGCTGTGCCTTGTTCAAGGTGACATGCAACTTTTGGATGCTACTTCTCATCTCATTCTCTCAGCTTGCTTTGGTTTTGGTCACTAATCTTTTTCCCCCTGATCCCAATCCCAAAGTCACTCATAAGGTCCATCCAGCACGAATGCACCACGGTGGGATGGTGCTCAGCTGGTCAGTTCATCTGATGTTTTCCTCCTCATACGGCAAAACCCAAGGAGCTCTTGCTCTGCGCTCACCTTGCATTTTTGCTATTAAAAATCTTCCCACAGTTTTAGTACTCTGCTATGGGTTATTTATATTTAGGTTAGCCTCTTAAACGCATCCAATGCAACGGGTACCAGCACCTTTCTAGGTATCTACTCTACTACAACTTCACATGAAAGTTAAGGAAAAAAGTGAATTTATTAATATCTAGCATAAATCTTCGTTGCAAATACAGCCAATTCCTGTTTTCTTCTAGCAGGGGAAGACATGGAAAATAATCTATCAATGTTTCCTCTTTAATTTAAAAAGGTATTTGTCAATACCTTTTTCAGTGGATTCCTCTGTAACTAGCAAAGTTGCTGTTATTTGACATTTAAATGTCATTCAAATGTCCATTATTTAAAATGGGGGGTGAATTTAAAATAATGTCACTAAACTGGGGGTGCAGTTATAATTGAGCATAAAAGTTTTCTGAAAGACTCTTATTTTGATGAAATTCAAGTTAGGAAAATGCGCTATTCAACATCTAACTACTTTTAATCTAAAATTATAATATTAAATTGAAGAAGTGAACAAATCCTTTTATTTTCAGACTAATTCAGTTTTCTTTATGACACAGTGACATGCAGATTTGAGAACATAGAATAGAAAATGGCATTAATAAATAAGAAATTGTTTCATCCGCCAATTAGGTAACAGTTTCTCCCAGGTTATCTCAGGAGAGGTTGGCCTATTGCCTGTAAGCTACTTCTAAAACACCTTGAATGTCTACAACAACATATACAGAATGATGAACCTTTCAAAAAAGAGATATGTTCTGAATGTCAGAAGTGACTAATTTCCTCAGTATCTTGTACAATTTTCCAAAGCTATAAAGAAGTATACAGGAGAATTAGCTTATAGCTGTGCTGTAATTTCCCTAGCTAGTAAATTCAATCTCTTCATTTAAATATGTTTTATAATAGGAAGTGAACTTCGTAAATCATCATCCCTCTCTCTTTTTATATGAGTTTAAAATTCAATTCCTGATCTTGGGTGATGTAGATAAGCAACAATGAAATTAAAAATAAAAGAAGATTTAGTGCTATTTGTAAGAATTGTTGTATCCTTAGAAGAATTTTATAAAAAAAAAATCAGCTGGTTGGTTACAAATAGTTTAGAAATCACAATGCAATCCTCATATGCAAAAGTCATTTATAAACCATATAAATGACAAACGTCCAATAAGAAACTACTAAAGCAAGCACACCCACACTGACAAGATATTAGCTGTAGAAAAAAGCATATCCAAAAACTTGCTGGTTTGAAGGACTTTGAAGAGGTTGTGGATATGATTCAGATAGTTTTTGCCACTGTTATCAGTCATGGTGACTCGCTTTCTTTGCAACTGCACATGAGACAAAGATCAGAGAAGAACATGTGGCTTCTGTGGTGTGAATGATTATTCATTTCATATTAACTGAGCTGCAAATTGATTTTCTAATGGAAGAAAAAATCAAAAATTCAAAAAGTCAGAAAGCCAAAAAATTACCTTTTTTTTAAAATAGAAACAAGTGAAAGAACAAAATATTTGTTCAAAAGGGAAAATGAAACAAAACTTTCTGCCTTTAAAAAAAAAAAAGAAAAAAAGGCAAATGTATTCTACATGATTTCCTGAGCAGCTGTGATTGATTCAGATATACAGATATTGGTGAAGAAAGTAATAGATGGCATTACTTTATGGAATGCATTGCATTACTTTCAGGAATGATAGAAGGACCATGTTAAGCCTTTTAAAAAGGTTTTAAATGGTTTTTAAAAGGTTTTAAAAAAATACACCGTATTATATTATTTAATATTGGATATATCCTTTCTCTTTGTCATAAGTTGTTTGCATAGTACTTCTGTCTTAAAAATGTACATTTTATATAGTTTTCTTTAGACTTAAAAAAAGATTTGCCAACAGTTATATTCAAGAAAACTAAAAGGAACAGTTAATCTTCTGTAACTCATGGGACTTTCCCACTGGGTCTGCTATGCAATGCTACCAGAATAAAATAAATCATATTGCCAAATTCATGCAACTGCACTTTTTTTCAGCATACATTTCTTGTTCGGCCTGCACATTTACATCAGAAGATATTTCAGAAATGGAGAGTTTTAGGGTAGTTCAAGGGGAAGGGAGAAAGCAGGAGTACACAGTTTCCCATGGAAACAAGCTTTATGTGAACTTGTTTGTCTGTCAACCCTTCACCTTACCTCCCCCCAGTGAACTCTGAACCAGTTACTGTAGATGTCATATGTAGATCTCATAGTGTAGATCCCATGCCTATTACAAAGCTTATCAATAATTAAACACTACCAGGTGGAATGGCAAGACCCATTAAAGTCTGAGATCATGTTGCTGTCATGTAGTAGGCACATAAACAATAGACACAAACCTAATTTCACTTTTATACATGTTCCTAAGATGCTATGAGATTTTTCAAAGTGCGAAGTTCATAGTATTGCTGTTACTATACAGCTCAGTAGATCCCAACAGGCAGTCTAGTCAGTATCTGGAATCTACAGAATATGGAAATGTTCTTCAGTTCATGTAAATCACATAGCTCCAGTAACTCTAAAGAATTTACAAACTTACATCAAGTCACACTTGTCAAAAAGCTGATCCATAAGGCTTACCCGTAAGCTGTATACATCTTCTAAAGAGGAAAACACAGTGGTTGATGTGCAGAGAAATGCATTAAGCAGTTAATAACTTCCTGTTCCTTGACAGATGTTTTCTTCTTACACATAACATCCAAATAAATAGCAGTATAAGAGTTTTATTTTCTCCAGGATTTTCCATGCAAACGTAAGAAATATATGTATGTTACTTCTGCTGTTCAGAACATCTGACAGTTGTGTAGTATGCCAGCTAAGCCCAGCTCATATAGCTGATTCAGTAAGCATTAATATTCATTAAAAGGAATAATGAAGTGATATCGCCATGATTTAGAACACTGACAGGAAGCTGGTGGCAACAGTCAAAGCTGGGCCAGAATGCCCTGTCTTGCTCTTGACTCAAGCGTGTGTGCGCAGCAGCCCACGGCTCATTAGGTCCTGCTGTTAATGTAGGGCTATCCAACCGAGAACAATGAAGTGAGGGAGAAGTTCCACTTCAGTCCTGATGCCTTTGCACTGCAACACAAAGTTGCAGTTTGCCGTGGACCAGGTAAACTGCTCCAATGTCACACTGGGGCCAAAGTTTTAAAATGTCGGTGCTTAAATGTGTCTTTGAATTAAAAGTAAATAGTCTAATATTCTGTAGTGGTTTTGCATCAAGCAGCTCCAAACAAGTCAAGGGACATCTAAAGATTTGTTGATATATTTTGTCATCCAAAACTAGAAATAGTCTTTCTTTCCATTTCAGAATACTTCAATCATAAATTTAAATGATGTTAAAAAGGATTTCACACAACTGGAATTAGCAAAGGACCTGAAAAGACCCAAACAGATCTTTTCTATTAAAAGCTGAAAATTAAAGGCAGTTAGGACGATCAATGCTGATTTTATGCAAGAATTTATTACTTACTGTGGGCAATCAGAGACCCAAGGTGGAGGGGGAACCAGCATTTAACACTTTTATTAAGCAACCAAAGCCACGAGCAAGAGTTTCTGGTTCAAGAGTGAATATGGCTTGCACCTCAGCTATGTGCACAATACGTGTGCTTTGCTTCACAGATCCTCCTCCATTCCTTCTCTTGAAGGCTTCCATCCCTCCTGATTGAGAAGAAGCTCCTGAGAGGCCCCATGCTGACCAGTGCCAGCCTGCCTCGCTGCGTGGGGTTGTCAGATGCAGCGGTCAACGCGTGCTCCATGGACAGCAGAGAGTGCTGAGGACCAGTGCCTGCAGCCAGAGCCCCAGCTATCACTTCGCGTAATAAACCCAGATTAGCCAAAGGACGAGATGCTTCCTGCATGACTCTGACAGATCGCTATAGCTATGTTTAAAAGAATAAATTAAACAGTACAAGGGAACTTTCCCAAAGAGAGGAACTTGACTCTACATGTCTAAGCTGTCAGAATGACCCAAACTGGCACTTAAGTCTCCCAGATAGTCCCGGAATGTGCTTTGTAAACCAGCATGGGCCGGTGGCCACTCCCAACAGTCACTTTTGCTGGAAACACCCTGTTCTGAAGGATAAAAGAGCTGCACAGCAATAAGGCAGGCAGCACTCTGACCATCGGCCTCCATGCCAGAGAACAGACCTGCCTAGACATAACACCAAGTGTAGATGTCAGTATTGGCACCCAGGAGGGTAGGCGTAGGTCCTTGGCTCTCGGCAAGCAAGGTCCAGCCTTGAACTGGGCACACAAACTCCTAATTACACACCAGGGGAGAGTTATCAGCCTGGGATATTGCCAAATCACCCATTTCCCAGCAAAGAGCCTTGGACGGCAAGCTAGAAATCATTTCTCTGTAAGGGTGTCGTGAATTTCTGCAGAAAAGAGTTTAAGATTAGCGAGGCCAGTCAGCGGCAGCAAAGCTCTCTGCCTTGGAGATTAAGTCACAGGTTCCAGTCCCAGCTCTCAAGCATGTTTGCTTATTTTATTCACTGGCTGTTTAACATTTAATACATAAACACTGCTTGGGACAAGAACAGGAATCCACAACTCACCCTTTTTAGGCAAATTTCCTGATAACAGTATTAAAGACTTGTGCTTGTTCTTGTGTTTTCTGTCTGGACCAGTGGCTTTTCAGTACTTTGCTGCACAACAAAAGGGTTTCAAGGAAAAGGGGAAATGTCCGACAGATGCTAAGGTCATCTCTAGTTCGGATAGTTTTCTGATGAATGGTTTTGAACTTCTTCAGCATAAAGAGCTCATGGGGGGTTGTTACCTGTCCCCAGGGCAAATTACCCCTAACATCTGATTCAGGTGGACTACAAATTAAGTGATTTCTCCTTCTCTTTCCTGTTAATTAATCAGCCAGTCTCATAAAAGTAACTGATGGTTTTGTGCTCATTCCTACAGATACACCATAGGTATATTCCGGATACCTTGGATTGAGCCTTTCAAGGAACTAGGTAGCAAAGCAAATTAAAGGATCCCAACTTGGACTCAGGTAAGACATAGAGCTGCAGGAAGGATCATTTGCAGGACAGAACTTTCGGCACCTTTGCTATTTCACCAGTGATAACAAGGCATTTGTAGACCTGAGGATTTCAGATTTTTCCTCCTCAGCTGACATCCTAAAGCCTAACTGCATTCCTTTTAAAATTCAATTGAGAAGTCTATATACTTCAGTGATCCCATGTTTCTCTGTCTCAGTTTTCCTTGTTGCATATAGCTGGCACAATTTTCCTGCTTATGGGTGGGGTTTTAAGAACAGCTACTGAACACTAGGAAGTTTTTGTTGCAGATATCCTTGAACGCAGTTTTCTTCAAGACTGCTGAAGTCTAACTCTTGCTGCCACCGTTAGATCAGTATCAGCTTAGAGACTCAATGGGAAAGTTATCTTTCAACCAGGAAAGAAGGCAGCTAGAAAATAACACAAAGGACAAGGAATAACATAGAAGACCAAAGTGAAGCAAGAAGTGGGAGTGACAGCTTTGTACTTCAGAGCCCTCGAAGCTCATACCCACACCAATAACTCAATACTGTAATGCTTGATTTAAAAGATGGTAAAAAATAGTTTCCTGCAAAACTTACCTTTGAGTGGTGCTGCTTGAAGTGGGGTCCTTTATTTCAATTGGAAGTATAAAAACTTATTTCAGTGATTGCATTGGAACGACGTATTGAAAGAAACGCAAGATTCATAAACCACAATGTGTATGTGGGGAATGTTTAGGCTGAACCGAGAAAACAAAGGTAGCCTCCCTCCACAAGAGATCTGAAAGGGTCTGAAAGCAAATTCCTCCAACTCATTCTGGTTGGGTGGGCAAAGAAAGATAGACTGCACAGAAAGTAGATTTTACCATTTCTCATTAAAGGACTTGAAATTCAGAATAAGGCTTAGGTCCTACATTTGAAAAACAAACTTGAGAAATGTCTTCCATGTGAAAAGCAGCCTGCAAGAATAGCGCTTTGAAGAAAAAAAAAAAAAAATCTTCTAAAACTAAACTTTGGACCTGTCAGTCTAGTCCTGTTCTAATCTGAAGTTGAACCAATATTTTGCAAAATTAACATGTGTGCTTGTCCGAGTGATATTACTTCTAGGATTCTTTCCCCTTTTTAAGTAAGGAAGGCTAGAAGACAGTCCATCTGATTTAAGCTATTTTACTGGGAATTTTTGCCATATTTTGAGCATGTTCCAAGTGGCAGTTGAGATATAAATAGCAGAATAAACAAACAGCTGCGCAAGCAAAGTTGAAAAGTCAGAGACCAACAAGATTACCGGTTGTTTCTGCAGTACTTCCAGCCTGCCCACATACCAAATGTGATACCATGTGACAAACAAATTCTTTATTGCCAGCAGCTAGATTTGGGGTCCCTTCATTCCCTACTTACTCATTCTGAAGTATTTTTTTTTTCTATTTTCATTCTGAAAATAGACAAAATTATATTAAAGCCACCAACAATGATAGTCCCATGGTCTTGGTTAAAAATCCTAGGTTATGCATTGCATTTCGTTGTGCTTTTATGGTGTCTTTACGAACATAAGGGCAGCTATATGTTTAGGAATGAAATTCCAGAGGTAAAATAAAATGTTTTCCCCCCTCTAAACTCACTCTTGTTCAAGGTTTTGAAGCAGGAAGATGTCTTTTATCCAATATTTGTGTGCAAATAATGTTTATGATAAAATAATGATCAGGCATAAGACTCTGTATATCATATTTGGTTAGAAATACTATTCATTTGGCACTTCTTCCTGACTATAAGCACAAAGAAATAGACAATCCTGCATAATGAAAACAACTAGAATAATGAGAGTGTTGTTAGAATGCCAGTCTTTTAATGCTCTCTACAAATGCAAACAAATTAAAATGTATTTGCTGATTGCTGAATAAATACCTGTCTTCATTGGGTTTTGAGCTGAGGTTATGTCCTCCAGTTCACATGAGATTTTTTTTTTTTTTTCTTAAACTGAGTCAAAGACTTTTTTTATTGATGGGCTTTAGCATATGTGACCAAAATGTTTAGATGTGCAACATGTTCCAGAGCTCTAGGGCAGAAGATGATTTATGATTCTTGCCTACAAGGACCAAAGTCTCTGCTGAAAGTACTGTGAAGAACCACATTCACTTTAATGCCTTGAAATTAAGCAGAAAACTGAGTTTCTTTTTTTTTATTTTATTGCCAATTTCAATAGCTTTTTAGCAACATTTCAATGTATTGAATTGGTATTCTGTCACTAATGTGCAAAGGAGGTTACAGTGTATTTTAAAGACTCGCTGTCCAGAAGTCATTTTTAAGATACTCTGAAATTCTTCTTCCTATTTTGATGTTATTTATGTGTTATGACTTACTTATTTCAGTGGGAATTGCAATTTGTCCTTTAAATGTGCCAGTCCTTTTTAGAGTCCTTGCAGTGCATTTTCAAACTTGGATGTAGGTCTGCTCTGTTTCAGGTTCTCATGTCAACATTGAAGTGATTCCTTTTTAAAACCTGATCTTTCATTGTTGTTTTCTTGAGTGATCGTTGCATTTGTGAATCCTGTAAGTGTGATTGCAGTCTGAAATTGGAGACAGTTAATCTAGGAACACTTATTCTACTACCGTTTAACCACAGTCTCATGGGATGAGCTGAGCGGAAAGTATGGGATGCCCAAAACATTTACTATATTGGACAAGATACTGAAGCCTTTTGAGCTCTTTCCAAGTACTTGTGATATTTGACCTATCCATTAGTCATATTTGGTCTATGATCTCTGGAGTGTCTTTCATAGGAGGTGAGCTAATAGCCACAAAAGATGGATAGTGAGCTAAAACACTTAAAGGGATACAGCATATCAAAACAAGATGGAGTTTCTCTGTATTAATAGTTAAAGTAATACACTGATATGCCAATTACCAGTCTCAAGGCACAGTAGAGGGGGAACTGGTATCATCATTCCCATTTGACAAAAAATGAGATCCAACTTGCCATGGTCACCCATGCAGAATGCGGCAGAGTTAAGAATAAAACAAAGGTCTAAGAAAACACTGCTTGTGATAAGCCAACAACCACCTCTGTAACAAACTGCTTATTGTCTAAATATATACATAGGGGCTGCTCAGCCTGGAGAAGAGAAGGCTCCAGAGAGACCTGATAGCAGCTTTCCAGTGTCTGAAGGGAGCATCCAGGAAATCTGGAGAGGGACTTTTTGCAAGGGCATGTAGTGATAGGACGAGGGGCAATGGCGTCAAACTGGAAGAGGGAAGTTTTAGAATAGATATTACAAAGAAATTCTTTACTGTCTGGGTAAAGACAGCATTTCTTTTTCCACCCTTTTTCACTCTGAGGGTGGTGAGGCACTGGAACAGGTTTCCCAGGGAAGGTATGGAGGCCCCATCCCTGGAGGTGTTCAAGGCCAGGCTGGATGGGGCTTTGAGCAATCTGGACTAGTGGGAGGTGTCCCTGACCATGGCAGGGGTGTTGGAACTGGATGATCTTTAAGGTCCCTTCCAGCCTAAACCATTCTATGATTCTATGATATAAGGCATGAGGGGAGGAGAGAAGCAGAGCAGTGCAGTGAAGGGACAGAAGAAAAGCAGATGTGAAGTGACTTCCTCAAGGAAAGGTGACCAGTAACCAAACCAAACTCAGAGTTCGCGCACCCACCATCGGAGTCATGTTCACCCCATCTGTAGGACTTCCATGGTACAGTGTGGAGGTCTGTATTTTCCTGAATGATCCAGTTAACATTTATAGCACTGAACATCCAGGCCACCAGATATTTTAGAGGACTCTCCTCAGATAGTGGTAGGCAAGAGCTGGAAGAGGTCACCATTACTTTCTTCAACGTCCTCTAGATGTAACTATTTATACCCAATCTCTCTGTGCTAATTACTATCCCCATTTCGTTGTCAAGAACATTCCTCTCTCCTTAGACATCACTGCCAGTTAAGTTCTCAGATCAGTATCCTTCAGATTTCTCCGTGACCATTTCTTCTGTAGAAATACCTTTATACAATTGCAAAACTCCCCTCAAAGCTCTTCTTTGCCAGAACACTTTATAGGGCTTAAGAAATGCTATTCTGAAGTCTTATTGCACAAGTAAGTAATTGTATAATTTTTTATCTTCTGTCTGTACCTAGCTGCGGTCTCTAGATTTATAAGCACTTAATACAGGGCAATCCAGGTTAAGCAAAAGGATACCCATGCACTGTTGAAATATGAGTTTGCATTTGTTTGTGTTTCTCTCTCTTTAAAACTGTTTAACCTAGAACATGATCCTTGCATGCAGTCAGTTAGATGAGAAGAGATTTACGTCAGAAACACTGACCTTCAGAATTCTTCCTCAGCCTTTACTGTGCAGGATATGTCACTGAGAAATGAAAAAATACTTCAAGACTAGCTAGTTTTCTTGGGTAACAAAAACTTTGCAGAACGAAGTAGTATGGACCCTGCTCAGACCTATCAGAAGAGTATTTTTCTGTGTAGGAATAGTAAGATTAACAGGAAATGTGGAATATTACTGGAACGTTACTCCTGCTACTGGTACAAGCAATTGGTAGAATTAAGAAGAAATCCATTTCTCTTGAACATTTTTAAATTATTTCACATACTTTCATGCCTTTTATATACCAATGTGCACTGTGTTTGTTTTATTACATTTGCAGCAGCCATGATAATCTATCTTCAAGATGATGTTTTTTTATCATAATGGCATATGTTTTGGGACTCCTGCTTTATAGCCAGGGATTAGGTTAAAACTTGTAAATGCAAAAGTTTTTTTTGTTCTTTGACACATAATCTGGGTCTTAATACTAAAAAAACCCTCCACTTTGACCTCTTAGTATAAAAATAAGACTAGATAAACAAAATTATGGTGGTCCTCTCTCTAATAAAATGATTACTGTTATCAGGCAGAGCAATATTTCTAGCAGTGTCGATGGCTCCTGATTCTCCATTTATATTTAAAGTTTCCTTTAGTTGAAGACAGGTACAACAGTATGGAGAATCTGACACCTAGTGTAGACTTTTAACGCTTCATGTAGAAGTACAGCAAAAATCTGAGATTTGTTTACCAAAATATTTTCTCCTCTTCCATAATTTAAAATATTTTTTACCATGATTTTTTATTTTTGTCTATTCCATCTGAATGTCTGAAGCTCACATACCTGTATGGCAGACAAACTTGTGATGTATCTCATTAAAAAAATAAAGCTAAACATTTTGCTCAAAATAGAAGCGTGTAATGTCTGAGAAAGGGAATGTCCTAACGTTCACAATAATGAGCCACTTTACATAGGGCTTTGATTACATTGGGTGAGAAGGGGATGTAATGGCTGATGTGAATATCACTACATTGAGCTCTTCAGCCATTATCTCTTCCCATCAAATGCAAATCACTAACCATATCATGATTTTGTGTCTCTCTTTTTCTATACATTGCAGTAAATTGCCCGAGATGGTTTAAGGAATCAGAATTTTAGATTTTATTTCCTTTCACTAATCTTCTGACATAAAGTCAGCTCAGCTTAAACCAAGCACTCAAGCTGAGCTTCCTGTTTTGCATGCTGATCTGCCAGTTGTCAGCAGCAAGCTGAATGGAAAACAAAACCAGTGTCTCGATATTTGAACATCCATTACTGTAAATAATTGCAGTAGTGCCATAAAGATATTTATAGAATTAATATATATTGAAGGTATGCATCCTGTGCCTCTAAAGTGCTTACACTGCTACTTGAAGACAAATGAAAGACAGAACACATCAATGCAACAAACAAGAAGGAAAGAAGAAATGAGATACAAAACTCTTAAAGTCACATTAATATTTAAATGTCACCTATAACTAGATTTGTCAATAACTAGATTCATACAACCAGCAACAGCATTTCCAGAAAGAAGCCCTGGTAAATTTTAGAGGAAAATGTCACCCGGTGTCTTGTCGCCAGCTCAAGATAATCTGAAGTCCTGACATCAAATGCAATCTGACAAATTACATCTTCTCGTTTCATATGATAACAGGCCATTTTGTGTGACTGTAATTTGGTCCCAGTTGACTTGAAAATTGTTCCAGGCCACCATGAAGTGTTTGAAACCGATGATACAAACTGCACAAATTTTGCAACATCTGTTTCTCGATTTGATTCGTTTACATAGTTCATTTTTCTCCATTCCCAGGCACTAACATGATCTTTTCAGTTCTTCTGAAAACACCATGTACCTTTGCAGGTTATATCACCTACTCCACAACAGTTGAATCAAAGAGTTCACTCAGTTCTTTTATTGTATTTCAAATAAGGAACAATCTTCAGGGAAATAAGGAAGCATAGATAAAATAGGCTGTCTCCCCCATCTGTCTGAATAAGTGCAATTCAAAAGTAAAAAACTGCTAATAAAACAGGAGAGTGAAACATGAAAAAAGAGCATTGAAAAGTTGTGGAATAGAGAAAAATGGCTTTATATTTTAAAGTCAGTGAGGGGCTTGAGTGTTTAAAGTGTATAATGTGAAATGAGCCAGATGAAATAATTATTTATCATTGGCTAGCACAGAGTGAATTCTAAATGGAAAGCAATTTTCAATTAACCAGTCGTGCTACACTTACCTGAGGTTATGTTGCATAATCAATCACGAAGAGATGTTATTTGCCTACTGTTTATGAGCCAGATGGTTGTAATGATCATTTTAAAACTAAAATACTATTTTAAAAAGGTGGAGGGGAAAGGGAGTGGGTGATGGCAAAACTTGCCTCCCACTGCAAAAATGAACAGCAAAGGTCAGTTGACAGTGTTGATGTATAATTGCAAAATATTTTGAAGAGATGGATTATAGCTGTTGGCATCTAACACCAGATAAAATATGTATTATTTTCAATACAAGAAGCATTATCCTTCTAAACTAATTCCATGGGTACTTTTATAATCAAAACTATTCAGCTCTTGTTATATTACTGCAGGCTATGAAAGTGGAAACAGGTAATTAAAGTGGTATGTAAAGGGATGTATGTAGACAGTCTCATATTCCCTCTTCCTATGCTGAAAGATGGCCAACAGTCCCCTAAACTAGCATTTACACGACATCATTTGGTGTCTTTCAGTATGTGCCTTGAAGAGGTTTTTCTCCCAGAGGAACCAAAATTGCACTTAGACCCAGTGCAATTCCAACTAGCCTCCTTTGCAAGCAGCTGCAAGGCCCTCCATCACCCAGCTCTCCATACGCCTGGAATTTCACTGAAGAAGGCAAGGCAGCCAGGGACAGCAGTATATAAATCTGCTTTGCAGCACCTATTAGACACAGTGCACGGCTGAGATCAGCAACGCATGCAGACACCATCACTAGTAAAGGTGCGGTGTGGCTGCACTGTCCTACAGCTGTAACAGATCAGACCAGACCAAACCCTGATCCTTCTGCCTCTGCACTCACTGCACGATGAGCAAATGCAGATGTACTCATACAGATCTATATGCATCAGTGCAACACAGCTGCAGTAAATGTCTGACTGCATTTGCTGGTGAGACCTACTCTAGCGTGACAGAATCAAGATTTTCCAGAAGGGATCCATGATTTTGGGTTCCTCTTGAACATAACATGTGTGACTGTGCTAAGCTTATTCCTCAAATTCAAAGTCAAAGTTCCCACAGCACTGGAGCCAATGGCAAATTTCCCTTTATCACTGAAGCCATGTTGTATCAGACCTGATTCCTTTACAGTCTCTCAAGCTTCTTTACTATCCACCTTCAGAAATTCTGCCTACTTTTCACGAGTTGAATATATGCTCATGATGAACTGTTGTTGTTTTCAACTTGCCTATAAAGCACTAAAGAGTGCAGCATGTAATTTGTTCTGGCTTTATAGTTTCTTAGTGCAAAGAGGTTTTGTCTCCAAAAAAAAGATCTCCAGGATCTTTTGTAATACAAACAAATATCAATAATGGTCATGTCTTGGAATTGCCCAGGTTTCCTGTGCTGAAGCATTCAGTTAAAAATTGATACATATATGAGGAAATGGGACATGATGTTCAGGATAATTGAAAACACTCTTAAAATTTAGCTTGCTTCAAGTGATAAAATAAATGGATAATTGCATTATTTTGATTTAATAAATACATATATGAACATACAGCAAGTGACAACATTTGTAAAATATCAAAGGGGAATTATTTTTTCCACAAATATATATATTCCAAATAACTTGAAAGGAACTTCCCATGTGCTTAGTAGTAAACATGTGCATAAAGACCTGAGCAACAATTACATAGTATGAGAAATTATTTGCAGAAGGCAGCAAACACATTGTTTTTAACACAACCACTGAATCACCCTAGAATTTCAAAGCACTTCATAAAAGCTTGTTAATTATATTTCACGTATACTGAACTCTTAATCAGAGGAACTCAGCATCTTTTGCAGTAATTAATTAATTTTATCTCCTGAGACCACAGGAAGGTAGGAAAATATTATTGTCCCCTCTCATATTTTGAGGGAAGTCAAAAGAAGTTCCTCTTTTTGGTGATGCTACAGGTCACCTACTGCCTCCGGCACCCCCATCTCAAACAGCACACTGAATGCAACAGAGCTGTATGGTTTTCGCCGGTGCTTGAATAGTTTTTCAAACTGTGGCACATAAGAAAACCAGAAACAGCACCGACAGTCATGACTCTGAATCCCTGAGCTAACTAGTAGAAGCACATTTTCACTACAGGTTGTTAATTAACAATTTAAGACACTTTTACACCTTCTTTTGTAGCATCTTCATTGAAATCAGTTTCAGACACTTTTCAGTTGTTGTGTTAACTGAGCGCGCATTAACACCAAGGTCAACAGAAGGGTGGTGCTAACAGAAGCAAGATGTGTTACAAAGGGAACTGAATCCTGTGAAACAGAAAAAGCAATTTCCCAAGAAGTGCTAATGGGAGGCGGCTAGGCAGCATCCCAACACATCCTATGGTTAAAGCCCTCCTGCTAACCCATGTCTTGCTCTTTAAATAAGATGCACCAAGTTTACTGACACGGTTATTATATATCAGACACCAATTATCTCAAAACTTATGCAAGGTTTTCAAAATACTGGTGAAGGTGTAGTTGGCATACAGCAGTATAGGATGCACACAAGAACTGCACAGTGTGTTGTATTATGCTGCAATAGCTTTTATGATACAACAGAAATAGGTATTTTTCTTCTTAACCGTGCCTACATGTACTGAAGGCATGAGTTGTACACATCAACAGTGTTGCTTACTTGCTTACTGCGTATTATTCTTCAGCCAGCGAGTAAGACGATAGCAATGTGAACCATGCAACTTACAGGTAACGTGCCTGGTGCACCAAATCACACAACAGAAGGAGAAACATGTCATCTGCTGGAACCTGTTCAGTCAGGACTTAAGGATTGCTTTTCAGAAACCGCCTTGATGAGACTACCAACATGTTTCATTCCCCATTTGTCCTTCTCTGCAGTTCTCTATGACCGCCACTAAGAAATGGCAGCAGCATTTGGCAGATGAAAGGAAAACCAGTCACTACATTCTTGATATTCCTGAAAACACTGGTCAATCACTTGCTTATCTTCTGCTGTTAGCTGTCACCGCAGCTACTCCTAGGCAACTTCTTAGGGAAAAGGCAGAAAATCTGACTTAACTCACCTCATAAAATAGCAGGTCCTTATCTTCTAGCTGTTATCTCGGGTCACAGATAGGGAATATTTGATAAGAGTTAGCCAGTAATCCTCTCAGGGATAAGGATTCCCTCCTGGGACTGGATACTGCAGGGGTTTCAGTGGCAGAAGAGGATACCATCTGCTTTCCCTCCCCCATTTTTCTGTTTTCCAAGAACGGAGTCATAAAAATAGTTTTGAATGCTTACAAAAACCCTCTGAACATTGCTGGGAGCCAATGGCTGATATGACTCAAGACTCTGTGAAGAGAGAAAATGTTTCTTGGGATAGTGATGTTAATCAAATCCCTTTAGAAAATGGCAGCTTTGGCCTAAGGCCAATGTTTTTGGTGCACAAAGACTGCATTGATGGCCCAGTTAGATGAGGTTGATAGTCCAAGGTTGTCACATATCTTTCTCCACTCTTTTTTTAATCAAACCAGCTCTGCACAATTGGTACACTTTTCTTGCACATACACATTGAGATCTATTGAGGCATCACTGATAAATGTGGGAGACTTCTTTCTCTTCATTTCCTAAGGTATATAATAAAGCCATGACAGAAAGGATTATATTATTTATAAAAAACTTTTAAAAGGACTTGGAAAAAATGAAGATCTAGAAGATTATTTTGCAACCTGACCCTCACCAAGTTCAGTCCCGGTTCTGCTGCAGAATTTCTTTCAGATTATGAAAAAAAAATCTGTATCTCTCTCAACCCCTCCTTTCCCAAACACCTCCTGTCAATATAAACAATACAACATTGTCAATTGCCAGAACTGTCAATATAAGGTGAAGTGGTTTTGGTCTAGTACCTATAATTGCTATCACAATACATGTGAAAAATACCACACATAATGAGCAACATATACATGGACGTTGTGAAATAAGGTCATCACAGACTCAACCACCTTAGGTCTACAGTTCATACTGAGTCAAGGATTTTCTGAAAACTCTCTGCTTTCAAGCCATTTACATGAAATTGAGAGAAATAATTGAAAGGGTATTGAAGTGTAGAAGCTTATCCTATGTGCATGTACTAAGTCAATGAGTTGAATACATTGATACTCCTGCATAAATAGGTATAAAAGTTATGTAAATGTACATGTAGATGCATGTCTATATGTACGAGTACATGCAAACAAAACCTAAGTTCTAATAAGTAAAAATCAACCCAGTATTTTGTGATGGGTATTCCAGTCAGAATACTCTGATATGCTGCCTTTCTTAAATGCCCTGCTCGCAATTCAAAGAGGAGAAATGGAATTGTATTCCTTTTCAATTGTAAAACTTAGTCAGCACTTCTGGTTCCAGAGATGGGATTGGTACTTTGTCAGAGCAGTAATTTAATGCAGACCCACACACAGAAACTCAGACCAAAAATGCTCTATCAACAATGCAGTATTCCCTCCTCCTGCAGTGTAACTGCACTTTAATTTATTGAAACCTGAAGGTGATTCACTAGGAAAAATAAGAAATCGTCTGGTCCTGAGAGTTATTTATAACCCTAAAGATATAGGGACAAATCCAAAGTGATCTTAAGAATCTAAAACAGCCACAGGACTGAGCTACCTACACCCAAAAATACTACACTGTAGTCACTTGAATTGGAATCATCTACATCCTCTCTGTGGCAATAAGGAAATGTAAGTGTCTTGAAAGTCTGCAATAGGCGTAATTGAGTATTCTTTGAACTTCACTGACTATATTAATTATTCAGATTTTCCTTCTATAATTCAACTGATTCCCAGTGCTGAAGACAGAACTAGTTTGAGATGCAAAACAAATTAAATATCCAATACACAAACTCAATACTATTACTATACTACTTGTATTTAACCCAACAAGTCATACTGTTTATTTATATCAGACAGCAAGATTAATTCTTTAGCACAAAAAAAGCTTCACAGAGTCTTAATGATGTTCTGTGTTGTAGTTAGAGTCTGAGAGTGTATTCAAAATACATTGTATTTCTTGTCTACCTACATGACTCTGCTTCCAGCATCAGCCAAACTAGTACCCCTGTTTGTAGACTAGCTGTTTTCAGTCAGCTCTGGTTTTGGATCAACAGAAATGTGTGCAGTCCTGCAAAATCCTTGAGGATTATCTAGAAGACAAGTTTTGGCCAGATTGTTTTCAGGATGAGTCTATCGTGTGCTGAAAATAGCAGGTCAGTTGTGGGAGGATCTGGTTTCCTTCCCAGAACCATCAGACTACCCAATCTGATATGAGAAGATCACCAGTAATAAGAAGACTGGTTTGCAGACACTGGATGCAGTGGACTGCCTAGAGTTTGTTGCAGTGGGACAGAGTAGGAGCAGCAGACTGTGAGGCTACAACGCCAGCAGGGACTGTAGGAGGACTGTGGGCAAGCCAACACAAACCAGTCAAGTGCTAGTCATCTATGCTGCCTGCAGGATGCCTACATGATCCTTCTGTCCCGCTGAAGCACCCCTTTTGTTTTTGCTGTCTGTTGACACGGTTTCAACAGCAGGATGAGTTTCAGGTGAGGGTTGGCCTGGGAACTGTATGTTTGAAGTCATAACGGCTGAAGGGAAATTCACACTTGGCTCTCCTACTTCCTAGGGGAGCACTGCAAACATTAGGCTATTAGTTACAGTTAATTATTGCAGAAAGACTGCGTCCAGCTTCCCTCATTTTCCTGTCTTAACAACAAAGCTGTGACTGGGCTCTCAGAAAGACTCAATACAGTTTACACACTTTCAGTGTGTCCTATGAACCAAACTTCTCAAAGCATTTAGCACAGACTGACTCATATTAGACATTAGGCAGGCAAAAATGCGGCTGGATATGAAACCCCTTTCAAACCCCTCAAAACACACAAAACTACAGCAGAAGAGAGTATCAGGTGGAGTTCAGTATCTTAGGCTCCTGAATTTTAAAAGTTTAATCAAAATACCTTATGATAAAAGACAACTTTAAGGGTTTAATTACAGATAGTACAGCAGCTTTATTTATAAGTCACACGCAGTTCACAAAACAAATTAAAGAAAACACTCTGTGAGCCACTGACCCTACCATAAACCACATATAGTGATCCTTCCTTCATGTTTGATAATATATGTTGCCTCTAATGTAAACAACATTTGCTTGCACAAGGGTCCCAGAATTCGGCCCAGAATAATACTGTTCTAGACCAAATAACAAGGTTGGCTTTACCTCAAGCAGTAAGAGTAAAGATGGAGAATTCACTAAGACACACAGGGAAAAAATACACAAAGAAAGTAATCTCAACATTTTATTGGTGCTGAGGTAGCTTGCCTTATTGTGGAATAGTCAGCTCAGTATGCAGTTTGTAATAGTGATATTTTAGTGTGAGATTTGAAACAGTAGGAGCAAGGAAATAGCAAGCAGTATCATTTACATGTCACAGCATATCCAGATTACACAAAGGCAGCAGCAGCAAATGCCAGCAGTTACGATATGAGCAGCTGCACACAACCCAAAAGCTTCGTCGATCACACGAGCACTGCAAGTCGTGCGAGCACCAGAATAATGATGTTTAAAAGGCGACTGGGGGGAGGGAGCGTGTGATTGAATGTAAGCCCTCTCCTGACAAAGAAGAAGGATGCTTTTTAGTAGTGAAAGGTGGATTATTAGGTGGTGAAGTGGGTATTGGCAACAGGCTCTACTGCTGAACGGGTGACAGGGTCAAATCTGTCACTGCCGCCCCCTTCGTACAAGGTGCTGTGGCTGTTAAAGATGGGCTAGACAGGTCTGCTGGCTGCTTGAATGGGAAGGTGCTGCTGTGTCTCTTCAGATGCTAGGGAAGATTTTGCCTGGCTGAGTTTATGGTCATGACAGGTTCACAATCACAGATAGGCCCTCAAAGAGACTAAGGATGCTCGTTCTATGAGGAAGACAGACGCACTTTTAAAATGGAGGGCAGACATCTGAAAAAATTAAGAACCCAATGTATCTTGCAGCTCACATGACTTACTGGAGGAGGAAACTGAAAATTAAAAGAAAAAGCAACCAAATTTTAATTTCTTACTTGGTTTTGTGTTTTGTGCAAAGGAAATGATGCAGCTTATGTTAATTTAGTAAAATTAGCACCCACAGTGTCTAAGCAATAGGACAAGAGCATGCAATTATATTTGACTGCAGAACAAGAACACACAATTGTTTTTCATCTCCTCTTTAAGTTAAAGAAACAGCTGCAATTTTTATTGGTTTTTTTTACCACTAGTACATTTTTGCTGTTTGGAAAACTAAATAAATGGTTACAAATGAGCCATAACAGAACATTTTTTTCAGACTAAGCTACAGAGAATAAATATTTAAATGTTCTTTAACTCACTGGTAGTAATTCTGGATAAGACAGAACACGGATGGCAAAGTTTAGTTTCAAAATTTACATATAAGCATTGCTGTGTGTCTGAAGCCCCCTCTCTTCCTTCTCCACTCTTTACAAACATCTCCTCATTCAGGTACATCACAAAAAGAGCTTGCTTGCACATGCAAATATGCATATCAAACAGGTCATAAGACAAACACTACAGAACAGCTACTGGGTTGTTTATTTTTTGCAAATTATAGCCATACATTAAGATGGATTTTTAAAAAGAGGTATTAGCATTCCCTACTGCTAATTCTGAAATAAATAAAATGATAAGGAGTGGATCAATTTTTGAAAGGTTAAGTAGTTCTGGTTTGATTACATGTTTGAAAATCCACACTTAGACTCCCGCTTTGGAAACTGAACTGGAAATTTCCCTAAACTTACAGCAATTACTGATTGCTCTTATACTAGAACTAATACAGAAGTAGTCTTTTTTGGTATTCTTGAACATCTGCTTTTGATCCCTATCTGGATGAAGAAATTCTTTGATGAGAAACAGTGGAGTAAAGATGTAACATGGCCAGACTTTTAAATCTCATCATTTATTCCATTTCTTAGTAACTGTTATCCTGCATTGATCCATTCCTCTGACAGCAATGACACATTAGGAACTCAGACACATTCTAAAGCTCTGGATGTAGTCAATGTGCTTTGCACAGGGATTATCTGAAGGACTCTAATGGAAAGGGGATCTTCATCGTGCTGGTGAGCATAGCAAAATGCTGAGTAACTTGCCAACCTACCCAAAAGCATCCAATCCCTTACCATCCATGCAGGATAGGCCTTTGTGGATTACTAGTGCTCACTTCAGATTTCAGGATCAAAAATACCATCGATATCTGCACTCAACTGTACTTGCTTTCATTACTGGTTTTGTTATTGCACTCAATATTGAAAAAACAGCTAGAAATGATATAGCTTGCAAAGCTGGCAGAAGAACACTGCTCATAGGTGCACTGCCATCTTCTGGGAGAATCTATCCAATTTTTCAGTCAGATGAATTAGTCAGTCCAGTTTCTCTCTAGTGTAGTGAAGATGTTGATTTCCAGCTAGCCGACAGTACAGCTAAAAGCTTTGCATTTTGATTTTGTGATCTCTTGCTTCACTCAGCACCGAGAAACAATCATCATCACAAACTAGTTATGAGCACTAACATGTTAGGCTGCTTAGGAAAATCTCTCTCATGGCTACAGAAGGCAAGAGATGACTGTAAAACATTATTTTGAAAGAAAGTGTTCAAAATTTTTAACTATTGTATCTACAATTCCTGCCCCTATCCAATAATCCAAAAGAAAACGCAAGAAAGTGGTTGGGTTCCACGTCCAGTCAGAGATTCATTATGGGTTTGAAATAAATTAGCCAGTCTTCAAATAATTAAAGAGTTATTTTGTATCTATTTTTTGCCTAATGATGCACACTGACACTCTGGAGCAGGCTGTTAATAACCTGTTTCATAACATCTTCCATGCTTAGACAGATCAGCTGGAAATCAGCTTCATGAAGGGGTATGTGTCTCTAAAAATATTTTAATACTGCTAATAAAAAGTCTGGATGCCTCAGATGAAAAGCAAACACTCTAGTCCTTTGAAATATTTTTTCTCAAAATAATTCTGTCCTCTTTCATACAGAACATGGAAAAACACTGCCCAAAATCTCTTGCAGAAGTCACATTAATTTGCAAAATTTTTAAGGCCAATATATACCAAGTCTCCACTGCTGTTTATAAGGCAGGTTATAGAAGTTCAACCTGTAGTTCCTGCAATGCAGACATAAGGAAGCAGAGAAGAGAAAAGGTTGATTCCACCCTATTATGTGAGTAAATGTTATTAAGTGAGACAACCTATTTAACAAACTTAAAAGATCTGTTTTATCAAACCTCAAAAACCTTAAGTAACAATATATTTTTCTGCTTATATTGATAAGCCACGGATGTGCCAGTTACTACTAGCAATACCCAAGAAAAACAAAAAATGTTCAACTGTGAATTAATTTACAATCACCAAACTCACCAGTTTTCTTAAGTGTCCTCTTTCTATTCTATCTCCTTTTGTCATAGGCTGGAAGTATGTCAGACTGAGGAGATTTAAAAGGACTACCCATTAGCCAGTGCTGCATCTCATATTTGCTATTTATGCTAATAAGCCATTCCCAAGGCAGTTTATCAGTTAATGCACTCAGACTTTCAGTCACTCTACCAGGAATTGCACTTGTCAAAATAGATTTTCAAGAAAATGCCTTGTCTTGAAAAGAAATGAAACAGCTACTATGGCTGATAAATGCTGGTAAGCTCAGGACAGGATGTAAAGATTTCAGAGAGGTCAGTGACTCCTTCTCTGCCACCACCATGTCACGGCTCAGACTCTGACTTACACAGAACAAGGCTGCATTTGCTTAGTGGCTGTCTGCTTCCAGCTGCTTTTTCCGTGACCCATCTAACTCCGACCACCAGAGAAGCCCAGCTGAGGCTCTCTGCCCTGTGTTTTGAGGGCAAATGTTAATTGCAATCAATTAGGCTACTATGATGTTGTCTAATGATCTCAGCCCAGTCAGGTACCTTCAGACTTTCTGTCACCGACAATATCTGTGATGTTCAGAGAGATGTCAAATAGAGGTATTTCCCAATCTCTGTTTACTCTGCAGCTTAGTTTTACCATTTTTAGGTTCCTAAAAATGGGAATATCAGGGAAGCTCACAAGTATGCGTGTTAACTAATGGAAAAGGCTGCCAGATCCACATAGTGAACTCTTGTCAAATACCTTCATATTCTCCTAGTTCTCCTACTATTATCTACCCGGTTAAAAGGACCTTGCAAAAATGGCAGTCACTGGACATAAAGAGAGGTTCACTGACAACATCAGTAATGAAATTCGTCTTCCGTGCTCCCAAGAAAAGCTTATGCATACAAATAGGTGTTCACAGAAGGCAGCATATGTTTCTCCTGCGCAGTTCTTCTGTGCTGTAAATACCCTTCAGAAAACTTACAACAGACAGAGAGTTACAGTAGAGAGGTACCAAAGTTTGTTTTGGGGATGGGAGAGGACCAGGAAGCCAGAGGTGAGTGATTTCTCCTTGGATTATGATGCACAGAAATGGAATTATGATCTAAGTGTCCACACTCACTTACGTCAAATAAAAATAAGACAATTCAATTTGAAACTGAGACCAGACGCGTTTCCAAGATCCAAGCAGTTTCCGGGGCTGCAGATGAATGGAAATAATTTGCTGACCAGATAAAATCAATCCGTGGTTTTGTCAAAGCCAGCAGTCACAAAGTAACAAACAAAAATAGTATTTTTCTAATGCTGAACAGAGTGCTGCTATCCCACACTGTCTCAGGAAAGAAAAAAAAAAGTAGAAAAAAAAAAAAGGATTTGGAGACAAATTTCATTAAAAGAGGGGTATAAAAATACAGTAGATCTGCTTTTGCTTTCCAGACAGGATTTATGTAAGCCATCATTCCTCTCCCCTGGAAAGGCCAACGTGCCCTGTGGGACAGCTCTAATGTTCTCCTCTGTGTTGAGAGAAGATGCAGAAACCATGATGACCTAGAACACAGGACCTTTCCAAAACCATATTTACAAACATCCCCCACCCACAAGGATCAGAAACAGAAGAACTGGAGGGGACTGTGGTACAGGGATTATTAAAACCCACTAAGCATAGCTCTGACTACTCAGGCTCCTTTGTCCTTCTTGCTTTCTTCTGTAAATCACTGATGATCATTGCATCAACAGTGAAAAGCAAGCAGTTCTCCTAGTGTAGATGGCAGTAAACAAGTGAAGTTCCAGAAAGATTGCAGGTTGTAAAATTATTGTGAATTGATTTTTTTGTCCATGGAGACAATTAACTCATGATGTCACCCCTTGGCCCCAGCCTACACCTGCCAGTCCAAAGAGATTGTTTCCAGAGGAAGAAGTGCTTGAACTGTTCCCTCCACCTCCTGGCCCCAGGACCCTTCCCTTGCTCCTCAGCCAGGCAGAGGCTTTCCCCTGGGCTTCCCAAACTCACCTTCCAGCTTTCTAGTGAGACCCTCTCTTTGGCCAGTAACCATAAAAAGGTCTTTGTTTACCAGTAACCTCCAAGAAACAAACACATAGCTCTTCCGCAGGCCAGGAGGAGAAGAGCCCTCCACCTCTCTCCTACATGTGTGCCCTCTCCAAGGACTCAGATTGGGCTGTAGATTCTGGCTTTCTTCCAACCCAACTCCATCTGAGGTCCGTAGACTTGTATTGCTGACAGCAGCTCATTTTCCTGTCCTTCGCAGCAACCAGAGATGCAACTTTCTAGTCTGCTCCTAACAATATTTTTATGGAAGAGTCTAGAAGAAATAAGGATGCTCTCATACAAATTATTCTAAATTATTCTAAAATCTACAGTATTTATTAAGGTTGCATATTTGTTTTGGACACAATGAAAATTCTGGGGTTTAAGAATTAAGAATTACCTGAATACATCAAGACATGAAAATGAAGCATCAAAAATCATTAGACACTTAAGCAAAACGAGCAATATATTTTTGCTGACGTTTGATTTTATGCTGAAAGTGGCTTTCCTATATTCATTAAGGGCTAAGCTTTTTGACTGAGTAAGGATAGGTGCTGGAAAAAATAATTGCTTCTTTACACTCTCAGAATTCAGAAATGTTATTTCAAACATTTACAAAGGCATGGACTGGAATGCAGTTTCTAGTGAACTAATCTAGAACAAAAATGATTACTCACTTTCCCACAGGAAGAAATCATCGAGTTTCACCCATGCTCCCTGTGCTGTATGATTAACTGATACTTCTGAACCAGCAACAGATGACCTGCAGTAACCATTCACAAGGGGCTAAAATCATAAATAGATACAGTCTCAAAAATATTTATCTAAAAGCAAAATAACTCTCAAATCCACTGAGCAACATGATAGGTTTGTTTGGCACAAATTAATATATAAAGATTGAGTCTTCCCACAACTTAGAGCGTATGCAGTTTTCTCACATAATCCGTGCAAGGAAAGCGATAAGAGATCTAACAACTAAAAAAAAAAAAAACCAAAAACAGATATAGCTATAAATATCTATGCTGGTAATGAATACAAGCTGGTTATATTCACTCATGGCAAAAAAAACTGCAGACAAGTTTTATCATAACTTTGAAACATGAGTGCAGAGTCATAATTAAGCTTAGATCTCAACATCAATGGAAAAGTCAATTGTATCAGCATCAACAAAGTCTATATAATATAAATATCTATTAATAATGAGAAGCAACTTCATCAAAGTCATGGATAAATATAGACTAAACCTATAAATAAAAAAGAATGCAGATAACTGCCCAAATAGACTGTGCTGGAAGTTAAATCTTATTAATGCTTTAATGAAATGAAAGTTATCTTCTATCAGCACACCATTCTCTAAAGAGTTAGGAAGCAGCTGGAAACACCCATCAAGGGTACCAGCTGTCCTCTGAAGCTGCTGTCCCCAGAAACTGTGATCCACAGAACATCAGCTTTTTCAGTTCTTTTGTGAAGTTCTCCAACTGTTGTGGTGGCAAAGCAGAGTTCAAAGGTTGGAACTGCCCCATTAACTCAGTCTGGGCTTTATCCTGCTGCCAATAACTCACATGTCAGGGTTGCTGGTTCTTTTCTCTTTTAATCAGAGAGGAAGATCTGCAGATCTGCACTGCTGGTTGCTATGGGCACTGCCTTACTTTGGTTTACAGAGAAGGGCCAAAGAGTAGGGGCAGGTTTTGGGACTTACTAAAAATATTTTCACCTCCAGTTGAGGAGCCATACACATATTCCAGCTCAGCTGGAGAGGAACTAAGCAAGAAAATTGGCCAGACTCAGAGTGGCACAACAGTATTTACAGTATGAAACACTGCTCGTGAGAGCTAAACAGGTAGCTAAACAGGTAGGTAAAGCGCAGAAGAATAAGACTACAGTATCCCTGACTTTACTCCATTCTTCTTTCACATCCAAACTTAAAAGGCTGCTTGAATTTAAACTAGATATCTTGAAGCTTTATAGCACTTCTGATAAACATTTTGGTAGCACAGGCGAGGTCAGTGTTAACTAAAATGAGATTTCATCATTCACACGGTGAGCCATGAAGTTTTAGAAACCACCGAAGCCTGGCATCTATTCAGGAATTAATTGAAATACTTTGTTCAAAAATGCAGGAGACAGTACAAAGTTTAATGATTATGAAGGTGTTGCAGCATTTATAAGGCACTCTTCAAGCACACCCATGGACTGGCTGATCAGCATGTCAAACACAGTAAGATATACGAATGTAAGTAACACATAACAAAAAAAGTTAGGTCCTGACTTTAGAATGATAGAGGTTATCTTCCACAGCCTTGAAGCCAGATTTGGAATAAGTTCAGTGCTTAGAAGTAATTTAAAAAGTAATAATGCTCCTCTAAGGAAAGAATTGAATTCCTATTCTAAGTATAAAATGTGGCTATATTTCTGATATCGGCACACTGAATCAAATTATATCTGAAAAATTAAGGAAGTATGAAAAAAACCTGTCCATCCTGTCTAAGGAGAAACAGATCTGATTTCAGTGAACTAAATGGAGTCAAGGGGGTTAAGGACAGAGGTTCAAAATACTAGCAGGGATAAAAATGCAAACTAATGTACTCAAAGGAGCCCAGGGAAATCTGACATTTGTGTGCAAAGCCTGTCAGAAAACAAGATTTCCTGTTGCCATGGAAATTGAAACAAACCCAAAACCCATTTCCAATCACAATGGAAGGGTGGAATTTTGAAATTTCCTCTGGAAGAAAGTTTCCAGGGGAAAAGAAAGATTAATTCAGAGCTATAAAAATATTCTGCTTCTGACATATTAAATGCTTCCTGTAGGTAAGGATCGGAATTTCGTTTCAGTAGTTCAGCTCACCTCTGTTTATATAATGAAAATATTAATAGCTATGTGATAACAAATATACTTAACACACAAGAAAAACCTTTTCAGTACCATATGCAAATACACGCATTACAAATTGAACAGATCACAAAGGTGATTAAATATTTCTGGTGTGCACTTTGACTTTTAAGATCAGACATGAAATGGAATTATTATCACTTCCTTACAAGGGTGCTGACATACCAAAATGATCTATACAAAGAAAAAACAGGTAAATATGCCAAAGACTGACAGTAGCCTTTGAATTTGCTGATGACAGACTGTCACTGTGTCTCCATCATGCTCCCAAGGACCCTTTTACTGAGTAAGAAGTCATTTCACTCTCTATTGACATGTATTCCCAGTTCCCTCCCCGAAGGTCCTTCCTCCTTTTCCACCAGTGAGACCATGGGAAAATATTGGCCAATACCACAGAGGATATCAACTTCTCCCCTTAAGTCCCAGAGAGAGTCACAACAGCAATTCAAATGTACAAGGCTGGGTCCCATCATCTCTCTGGTTTCTCCTCACCACACCCCAAGTTCTCAGGCCAGGGACACCTCTGTGACACAGGTAGGTAGTCCAGTAAAGTCCTTATTGAAGCCCTTGAGTCAGACCTTCAGTAGAGTGTTTTTGCATCCCCGACAAACTGACAAGTTATACAAAATTTTGGACTGTTACCACAACTACAGAGTCACTGAAAAAGAGTTGGTTCTCCCTCAAGAGGGCAGTAATCCAGGGCCTTTTCAGCTTTTCAGGCTCACGGGTCCATTTAACCCACTCAGCAGAGAATTACTTTTTTTTTAAACCTGGGTCATTAGAGCAATCTGCTCTATCTTTACACAGATTTATATTTACACAACTGAGACAATGAGCAGCTGGAGCCGGGGCTGGACTAGGGGCCACAGGGGAGCAGGAGGAATTCTTGAGCCACTTCTACCATCAACCCTTCGTCTTCACTCTCCCTGGCTTGAGCTCAGCTCCTTTGCTCCCTAAAGAGTGCAGAAAAAAACTGTGCTTTGTCTTCTTGCAAAAGCCTTTCACATACATTAAGATTGCTCTTGCTGCCCAAGCCACCTCTTCTCTAGACTAATCAGCATAAATATTAAATAATATTACAACAACCTCTCTCTTGAGCCTACCTATCCATTTTAGTACACTACTTCTGCTTACCAGCCGCTAAGCAGTTACTGGTTGATGCTAGTTTATTTACTGGAAAGAGCTCTCTTCGAAACATATTCCCCAATTATTGCAGAAGAACATAAATATCCACCTGTAACTACTACTTAAAAGAAATAACAATTTTCTCTCTGATCAGCCTTCACAGTTAGACTCCCGTCAAAGGAATCACATGAACAGATGGGGACCAACAGGCTTTTCATGTGTTTTCTTTTTTTTGTGCTTCAGAACGAAGCCCTCACCCATAACCTTGTTAAAATGGGCTCATTTCCTTTCTCAGGATATGATTTTCTTGTAACTGCTTTTTATTTTCTGTCTTGAGCAAACTAGGCGATTCGTTTCTCCGTACCAGTCACCACCTGAGTGTCACGCACATCAAGGGAAGGTAATGGATCAGCGACAGCAATCACGGACACGACACAGATTTTATTTTTGTTGCTCCATCTGAATTCTCCAAGGAAAATAGGCATTTTCCAAAGAATACAGCTAAAACTGGATGAAAACAAGCTTTTTGTGAATAGGAAATTCATTGAAAAAGGCTGTGATGGGGAGATCGACTTTATTTCTGAATCCAGCCCACAGTTGGTGGGAATTTTCCACAAAACAAACAAACCGAACAAAAACAAAACAAAAAAGGCAGGAGGGATTTTGGAACAGTGCATATTTCATTGTGAAATTTTCTGAGAGCATCTTGTTTCCAAAGATGCTGAAATGTTGCATTTCAACATATTCTAAAAAAAATACTTTTTCATTGTGATTTTTTTTTTAATGTCAAAACAGCCTAAATTTAATTAGATGCAAAAGAATTAACCCCTCAAAATCAAATTAAACATTGAGTCAAAGAAAAAAAGCTCAAGGGGTCTCAAATTATGGATTTTTTTTAAACAATTTGGTTCAGCAACCAAATAAAAAAATCTATTGTTTGCTGTAATAAATTATACCATTTTTATATAACTATGACAGGACAGGACAGGGGACAATTATTCCCCCCTCCATACTAATATGTATTTTTTTTTTCCCTAGACATTTCATTAAAGATGGCTCATTTTAAACAACTTGGCCAAAGCTAAAATCAACTTTTCCAACAAGACCTCAACTTTTTCCACTTCTCCACAGTTAAGTCACCACTTTCCCAGTAATGTGAGGTCTTCTTCAAGATCACCACCCCATTTTTGACCACCACGCTCCCCCTAGGGAAGAAGCATATAAATTGAGAGACAACTGCTGTCCTACGTAGCTTAAATGTCACAAAGACAGGCAAAAGATGTGATGGAAACCAGAAGTGCTGGATGACAGAATGGCTGGCACAGGACCACATGAAACTTCAATTAGAGCCGCGAGGGAAGATCCCAATCCTTTGTAGCCCAAAGCCGCTGGTCTCCACCACGAGAGCCATCCACCCGAGCCAACCCAGATCCATTGCTGATGCTCCATGCCCGCCTGCACTGCAATACCTACAGTTTTCTCCTCCTGGGGGAAGCAGGATTGGCTGTCCATCCCTTCAGTACCCTTGTTCCCAAATGACCACAACAGAACACTTAGCTGTCCACTTTCCCAGCACTTGAGCTGCTTTCAATGCTGCCAAAGATAACTTTTAATTAAGGTGTCGAATACTGACAGGATTGATCACCAAGATGGTTTCCTCTGTGCTGAGCTTTCTCAGATTCCAAACTCCTTTTTCAGCTACTTTTTTTGACCACTTAATTAACAAGTGGTTCATCATCTGACTTGCCAAGAGAAAGGTATCTCAATCTCCATGAAAGACATAGGAGTTAGCAATTTTTCTTTCCTGTCCTTATTTTTTTTTATGTTCAAGTGTATATATAAATTCTTTTTGATGATTTTGTCCAATAAAGATCACTCTGATAATTGTGGAATTATTTGGCCATAAGGGTTACTATTCAATTTTTTTTGCCTGCCTTTTTTCACCACACAAAAGAGCCATGTGTTTTTCTTATCTTTTTCTCCTCCATCCATAAATAAATAATTGATCAGCCCATGTAAGGTTTATTGCAAGTGGCTTTTTTGTGTGGTGAGCTACATTTGTGATGGGGAAATCACCTGCATTTTAAAGGAACTGGATACTGAAAGTACATGTGGGAGAACAGGATTTTAACAGTACAAAGCATTTCTTCCTGACCTCATTCCCTTCACCTTTTCTTTTAGTTTGCTGAATAGCTGGGAACATCGCATGGATTATACAGCCTGACACATGCTGGATGCCTAAAAGGGGAGTGAGTATGTGTTGCCAAAGCCCTCCTGGATGCTATAAAGTACAGAATAACAAGGAAAAGACCATGAAGTGAGCTAGACTGTCCCTTTCCCAAAATCTAGGATGAGGAAAAGCTTCAAGATGTGAGGGGTGATCTTTCCCAACAAGGCATCTTTGCGGCACGTCCTCTCTACACACATGGTTTTTGCCATCAGCCCCTTTTTCCTGCTCCATTACCTCCTTCCAGCTGCTCTCATTGCATCTCTCCTCTGGCTTCAGGATTGAAAAAGCATTTTAATGCTTGGGGAAATTGGCACTGGATTGAGAATGACATTGTGGATAGGGCTGCAGTCCATGCAGTGCAGCTACGCAGCAGAAAACCACTGATGCAGAGATCTCATCTCCTTTCTACCCATCGCCCCAAGCACAGAGTATGCAAGAGCTGCGTGGCACATCCAGCATGCAGATTCCCTACCCCGAACCCCAGATGCCTCCAAGACTTATTTTCATATGGACTCACAGTGGCCCTGAAGACTGATTTTTCACCTAAATTTCATTACGCTACTCCTATGACAAAGCAGAAAAGCCAGGGCAAAAAGTCTTTGAGCCACCTTTTCCCCCTCGTCGCAGTATTTGCTTTCAAGGAACCCTTGTGTTTTCTAAACCCTTTCCAGATACCCTAAATCTTCTTCGGATTAATTAAAGGTTAAATGGGGCACATAGAGGATTTCAGCAGGTGACAATCCAGTGAAAGAAAGCTAACAAACCCCAACATCTCTGCTGCAAGTGCCCTTGGCAAAGACCCACGTTCCCACTCGCGTGCTCGCACTGCACTGCTTAATGGGATCACTTTGCATGCACCGCACACCCCTGTAATGCAGCAACTCCTCGGCGAGTGCCAGCACGGTAGATTAACAGAGGTTACCCTCGGTGCCAGACTTCTAAAAGCCTGCACAATAACGCTTTGACAGCTGTCCAATCAGTCTGTATACATCTAGATATATAAAATACCCGAAGCACTAGCCTCCCATCAACAGAGGCAGTCTAAAAGCCGAGAGTACATTACTGCACCAAAAGCTGCAACTAGAACAGAACCGGACTAATACCTGAATTTCTATTAACCTTTCATTCACTGAACACAGCCAGAACTTTTGGTTTGTGACTTGAGATATATTAAATGTACCATACCTATGCATGAATCCATATTTGGTTATTTGCTTAGGAATGGCTTCTGATAAGTTTCAAATTCATTCTCAAGCCCTGTAGCAGTATATTTGACATCAGACTGAAATGCTGTACCCCATCTTTTCCTTTCAGATTCAACCATCTAAAAAAAAATCTCCAGATAAATATTAATTGTCTATTACTTATTTTGATTCTTCAGTTAGTACCAAAAAAAAAAAAAAATGCTAATGCAAAAGTTTGTGATGCCAAAGGCAAAAGAACAGAATTATGAAATAAATTATAAAAAATTCAAACACCCCCACATCCTACCCACCAGCCATTTCTCTTTCCACACCTATAACTACAGCTAATTTAATCTTAAAAATATCCAGCAAGGAAAAAATATTGCTAAGGTTTTGGCACGTTATGTTTTTGCCTTTAAAAAAAAAAAAGCAGTAAAGTTGGAACAACATGAAAAATTATTGTCTTGAGGGAAGGAGGGTGTTTACAAAAAAGTCATGTTAGTTTTTAACCGCCTTGACTTCAATGTGCCCTTCATTTCATTCTACACTCTCCATCACCACAGAACAGCAAGATTGTTACTGCATCCCCTCCTGAAATATTTAGAGAAATAAGAAAAAAATGTGTTTTGCTTTCCACCCAGGAGGCTTACGAAGCCATGCTGTCAACCACCATCCTTCTGGTTCATAAGGAATTCCTGTGCACTCAATGAGCATTCAGCCAGCATTTTGGCACCATGAGTTATTTATTGACCACATCTTTTTTTTTCCCAAAGATTCACAATCCAAAAATGCAAGACTGCAACCTCATTTTCCAAAACCTAAAGAAATGGATACTTATTTGTGTACTTGGGGTCACACCACCTGGAATAAAATGCCAAACTTATCTATCTGTCTGTCTCAGGACCTAAGCTGGTCTTCAAATAATTGATTAAAAAAAAAAAAAAACCAACAAAAAAAAACCCTGAAGTCCTAAAGTTCACAGCTCAGGAGCAGGGCAAATCCCTTTCTGTGAAATGCATGGCATTTGATGCTGTCAAAAAAAAATAAATAATATTGGACTAGAGAAACTGTTTTGAACTCTTTTATGCTTGTAGTTTCCAGGTTTCTAGGAAATGGGGTAGAAGCTGCAAGGATGATTTATAGCATGTGCAACATTTCAGAAACATCCAATCTCTAGTCAGCGTGAAAGGCAGAGACAACATCACATCTAGCAACTGGCTTAGAGAACAGGACATATTGTACCTGCAAGTCAAAGCCTGTGGGAAGACAACATATTATGCCAGCTAATGGAATGGGTTCAAGGTTATATACAGACCTGCAATTCAGTAAAAGCCCTTGGATTAACACAACACAGAGTAGCCTTCAAATGGCTGCTGCTAAATATCTGAACCTTGAACTTCCTTCCTCATTACTGTTTTTTCTCCCGGGTCTCTTGGAAGTGTAGCTCGTTCCATACAGACCTCATTATTTTCTCACCCAACCCCATCCCGTTCTAGGGGCATCTGGCCACACACCTAATAGCCCCAGGAAGGGTCTGTTGAGCCGTCCCCAAGGCTTTAGAGGTCCCTCAGCCCATATGTTCCACCAAGAAGAGCTCAATGTTAAGTGTGCAAAGGAACAAAGGGAAGGCCACGTACCGGTGCTTGTGCACGCTCCATTGCTCCTCCTCACCACTGAGGTAGCTGCAATATCAAACCAGCAGTGGCAGTTAAACAGTATTTCTGCAATTTCTCCAAGCCTGGATTTTTTTCCAGCTCCACAGCTGTAATTCCAAGACTTGGCTCCACTATTATATTAATGCACAGGGGCGGATTTTACAACACATGGCACAGTAAGAATATTTCATATGGCTTTCAGAAGCCAAGAAAAAATGCAAATTTGCGTCACAAAAGTACTGTCAGCATATTGTGCCTGCCTCTTTGCCAACAACAGTTTGCTCCCTGTTATTTTATTATGTGGGTTTTTTTAATTACTACAGGAGGCTGAACTTCAACTTGCAGGTCATTACAGACTCTAACAGAGAGCTAGCAAGGCTTTTTGGGAAAGTCCAAATTTTCTTATACAGGAAGCTCTTTCTAGCAACATTACACCGGATTAACCCTTAACCGGTGGCTAACGCTGACCAGCCTTCAGGCTTTAGAATGAATTCCTGTGTCTGGCTTCATGTCACCCAAGTTCAGATGCCTACATCAGCAACGCAGTCTTTCCTACACATACAACGTTGAGAAGGGAAGGATGGCACCACCAGAGGATAATCACATCCCTACTTCTTGCTGTCTAGCACTCATCAGATGTAACTTCAGCTACCTAAAGGCCAGGCATGCAACCTAACTAAATCATATAGGCTTGTTGTATAGCCATCTTCAGATAGGATCCATCTACAGACAGGACCTTTGTATAGATAGGATGGATGTGCTGTCCCCTTCAGAGGTCTGTTATTTCTCTGTTGACAGAGAGACCCTAAATGACCAGCCACGTAATAGCTGAGGTTAGGGGAGATGAATTCTGCCAGGGTGTCTTTCTGTCTCTGCTGATTCATAAGACACCCCAGGACAATGACACTAAATTAGGCTATACCAGTCGCTAACATAGTCATCTGCTAGTTAGAGTAGGATTTGCAGTGGAAAGAGCTATGAATGCCATAAAAAATTAGGTGACTTAGACAATATATATGCTGCTAAATAGTAGAAACAACTAAAGATTAAACCATTTTAATGCAATGCCTTCTTGGACTCTACCTTGAAATAGTTTTGAAGAAATAGTTACAGCAGATTACCTTCATCAGTCACCACATGAAGCCGCATGGTATTGGTTTTAATTGACAAAATACAGGACCAGTTAAGGTTCTCCACCACCACCAATCTTCAGCTTGGGAACCCAATTCCTTGGCTTACAGGTTCATGGGGTCTGTTGGAGACACTGCAAAGTCTCTCCCTCCCACTGGTATATGAGATTTGGGGGAAAACTGATGTGTGTGTGGATGAGAGAGCCCTTGACCTGCTAAAATCCTGTGCAAAGACCACCCCCTGCAATATATTCATTGGAAAGCTATGAGATGTAGGTAGGTGGTCTCAGGGAAAGCGTCTTTATATCTAATTTGATCATATTACACACCTAATGGAGCTCTGCCCACAAGGCATATATACAATTACATATAAACTATATCCACTCCCCAGAAGCTCTACCTTTTCCTCCTTAACTCCCTGCAACAGCTATCAGCCTGTACCACAGTGCATTACCACTCCTTGTACCACCTCAGTTGTGCCAGACAGGTGGGAGGGCAATGCCCAGAGTGGAAGTCAATAACAAAGTCTTGTAGCTTGTCTAGGGACACACAGTGACTTTTTCTTCTGCTAGATTGCGCTTGGACCATAAGCCCATCATGAAAAATTAAGTACAACTACACAAGAAATTAAAAAAAGAGGTCTCCGCAAGTCATGACATTTTGCTGTGCTTAGAAAAGGCGCCACAATTATTGTGCAGCAGGAAAGTGCTGAGATGGTTTTAATGGCATCTGCTGTCTCTTGATTGACAGAGCATAAACATTTCAGAAATACAAGCAACAGCACTGCACCCATACAGCACCAGACAGCAATATTTACCGACTGTGACCAAGCTACTGCCATCAGTCACAAATTGCACATCTAGCACAGGGTTATTCTGATTTCGGTTGAGAAATGTCCTCTTTTGGATGAAGAGGCATTAGCAGCTTCACAAACACTGTCAGCTAATCAAAAAATATTAGAGAAACTCTCCACAGCTTAGTGGTTTTCTGTCACTTGCTCTAGATGTTAGGAATGTGTGGAAATGAATAAATGTATTAACACACAGCAGCCTGTCAGGAGCCCCTGGCACGCCGCAAGCCCATGTACTGCATTTGCCAGTCAAATCCTCCTGACACCCTCAGCATTCCCTGACAGCAACGCATTCGCACGGGAGTCGGCACAAAGTCTGCTTTTAAATGGTAATATCTTGCATTGTGGTTCCTGACACTCATTTCTTCCTAAGCCATAAGTGATATTTCATTTACAAGCCTGGCGCAGATGTGCCATTTATTTAGCTCACGTTTACGCTCATTGATTCGAGCCCCATTGTGACCTTTCTCACAAAAACGCGCAGCCCGTAAGTGTGGTGATTGCTGCTCACATACACAGTAGGAGCGCTCACTAATTTCACCCCTGCTAAGTTCTGCCTGCTGCCATCCAGGTGGATGAAACGTGCCTTTCTGGGCTCAGGAAGACCCTCGGTGTGGGACACAAACAGGACCGCTGGGCCACAGGCTGGGTGGGAAGGGAGGCCAGGGTGGCAGCAGGAGGGGACACGAGGCAGCAGAGGAGGAAAGGGAAGAAAAACACTGATGGATAAAACAAGAAATACAGTGAAGACAAGCGAGGACTCTTTTGGTCAACTTCTTTCTCTTCTCCTTTCTAAGGTCCTCTCAGGTTTTTCTGTCGCTCTTTTTGATTGACAGCTTCCTACCTTCTCCCGTTTCTCATCTCATACCTCTCCATTGGCCTTTCTCCTCTTCTAACACACACTGAAGAGATGGCGGCAGTGACAGAGCCTGCTCCCAGCAAGGCACGGGCTGCGGGCAGTTGGGTGACACCCCTGCCAGTTGGAAGCTGCTCACACAGGGAACTGCAAAGCGGTGCAGTAGCATCTTCCCATGCTACATTAGGGTAAAATGCTGCAAAGACAGATGCTACTGTGGAAATAATAGATATCAAAAGGGAAGCGTTTGCCATCAAGACAAAGAAACTAATAACGTGCCAGTACACTGTTTTGTATAAAGACAAGCAAATATCTTCCGTACAAAATGGGATGCATATCCGAACGGTAACCTTTTCTGTGCTTTGGTGTCTGAAACAGAGCAGCCGGGTGGAGAGATTTTAGGAAGCAGTTTTAAAGAGAAAAACATGTGGTTCAGGAATACAGAAACAATAGACAAGCTACCTTCTGTTGACATTGATATTACACATCAGTAATGTGTGACCGTAGACCAAGGAAGAAGACAAATTAAATCAGAAACAATCCCCTCTTGCACTTATTTCTTACTAATAAATTCTACTAAAAACTTTTGTTAGCAGGAAGAACATGCAGCATATCAGTATTTGCTCTCATCTGCTTTCTTCTGCCACTCAAGACTGGTGACACACTCTCGTACCAGTGCACATTACAGGACTGCAGTTCTGCCTTGAGGGGAGTATCTTTTGGTGTGAAACACAGCTCACATCCTGCTCCCGGCTACACCAACGTGAAACCAAGGCACTGGATTTATTCCAGCAAAGGGAACAGAAAACAACAAAGCCATTCTTTAAGACAGAATTGAGTTGAAAAAAAGATGAGATCTCACCACGGAAATCAAAATAACACATACTGCATGATACATGGATATGTGCTTTAACTTCTGATATGTTCCAAAAGATACGCCTCACTTTGCTGCAAGCTGTATCTATGCATAAAAAAAAAGTCTGAGGAACTTAAAGAGTGCCACAGCCTTAAGATTGATTCATGTGTTTGATCAAGAGCTTCTCAATCTCATGACAAATTACCTGTCAGTAAAATTTAATACAAAAACTTATATACTCTGTGATCTTTGGGTAATGCTTGATATATAAATTTTCAGTACCAGTTTTTTTTTCAATTATTTAACACAAATTTCTTACAGTTTTTGTTGCATTACAATATTTTTCATTGCTTTTGAACTTCAGTGGCAATGTAATGTATCTTTATATGGAGACTACCAAGAGAGTTTCTTTGGACAGAGGGTAATTTTTATGCTGTTATTCTGCTATTCCTATTAGATTCATATGCACATACATATTTAATATTTTATATCATTGCATCTTTGTAATGTTAATTGTTCAATAAGAACAGAACACATTTAGGCTAACTTTCCCTCGATATTCCTGCACTAACAATGGGAAGAATTAACCTTAATTATCTGTGAAGCATCACATACACTTACAACACTCAGCAAGTAATAAGCCAAATTTTGAAGTTTCTCCAAAGCTCAAAATATTCTGACATCACTATGTTGGTGCACACCAGTACTGAGGGATACCTCTTTCTGAGGTACAGGTTGATCCACCCTATTCTTTTTTGTTTCTCCATCTCAGAGAGGTTAGAGCTCTGTACCTCAGCAAATATAAGTGTACCTCAGCTAATTACTTAATGTATTTTGCTATAGAAAACCTGGCAGACACCTGAAAAATCAACCCTCTGTAAAGGTTAAAATCAATTGCCATCCTCTGGTTTTACTCAGTCTTGAAGTCAACTCCTACTGAGTTTGATCTACCTGTGTAGAAACTCAGTAAGGGCTTCAGCACTTGGCCCAATAATTAAAAAAAAAAAAGGTGGAGCCTCTCTTTAAGGAAAACATCAACATCACAGTATCTTTGATTCTCTGTTGCCCAGCATCTCATTTAGTCACTTGCCAAATGAAAGAAAATGAGTGTTCAGAAACACTATGGACTTCTGTAAGGTCCTCAAGTTTCTCCAGCACTCCTTTGTGCTAGGCTCAAGGGCTGGCTTTCCTTTTAAATAGCTGGAGAAGATCCAGTTTGAACCAGAGCAGGATTAGCTGGCTGCATAAGAAATCCCTGGAGAGGAGAGGAACGCACAGAGCTGCAGCACTCTGCCAGGCAATGAGCACCGCTCCGGCCCATAGTACAAACCAGGAAAGCTGCCATCACCAACAGATGAGCTTTAGAAAAAGGAGCTGAAATAGTTTAATATACGGGTGCCCACACACCGTGCCCACCCTACATCTCTGATGGACAAAATATGGTAGATGATGTCCACACATCTCCGTTCCTTGGCATTACAGCCCCGGACTGAGAACCAGTGCAGCTGAGATGCTGCTCACATTTGCTCCTACCACCGAGGCAGTAACCTCCAGCAAAGGAGCAGTGCTGACAGCAGGGAGGAATAACTTCCAAAGACCACCACAGACGTTTGCTTCAGTGCCCATAAAACAAAACCTCTGGGGAAGCCACCAGGGTGGTCTTAATCACAGCAGGAGCCTCTCCAAGCACCAGAATTGCTCAGGTTCACAATGACAGAAGGCGTGGCTAAATGGAATAAGCTCCTCTCCTGCCTACACCAGATACTTCATCCTGGGACTCGTGATTTAGACCCTTAAGGACCTGATAGAGCTTGGCCATGGTGGACACTGGGAAAAATATAGGCACAATGGGATTAATTTATTTTTAAAAAATGAAAATGTATTGTGCTTTTGGAAAGAAATTCATAAATATTATGCTTCCATGGAGTAAAAACAATATGTACCAATATATTTTCTGCCCCAACTTAGGAAACAGGTTCCCAACTCCAAGATTACATAAATGTGTTAGTGAGCACAGTTTTACATGTCCATAATTCCTTCTTTTTCCTGATGTATATGCAGGCAAAAACTTCACTGGCATGTGTGATAGTTCTTACATGATTGTAATATATCTCTACCTGAAGAGCAGCAAATTATAAAAGCAGATTCTGTATCAGCTACCAGATTGCTGCAGAGGAAAAAACTACCTATAAAACAAAAAAAACTCCCTACAAACCCAAACAAACACTGATCTCACATTTAAAACTGTTTTCCTGACTTTTCCTTTCAAAAAATGCATAACATTAGTTGTGTAAAAACTAAACCACCATATGAGGCATATTTTAAAGCCTCATATAAACAATGAAGCTTTTATGGCATCCTCAGAGCAAAGAATGTCCAAATATGGCTGAGAGTTAAGTACCCTGAGAATTAACTGCTCTTAATAAATTCACTGAAGTTTGTAAGTCCACATTTACCGAGAATCAGAAGAGAAATAAAGGGAAGAGAATGTGATTCAACTCATTTTCCTGTACCATTCTCTAAAGATGATGTGTTATAAATTTCCTCCATATCTTGGATGCTGGAGGCATCTGTTGAATCTTGGTCACTGACTACAATTCCTACTGAAGAAAGGCTAGAAATGAAGGAGTGCATCTTTTTTGCATAAATATCCCTAATGTTAAAATAAGGTAGGTCATTACACTTCTCTTTGCGATCATTGTTGCATTGGTCTGGATCAATATCTTTTTGTTTTTGATAGTACTTAGAAAACTTATTGAAAATAATGGTAATTGGAAGTGCTACCACTAGTATCCCACAGATAATGCATAGGGTGCCGAGCAGCTTTCCAGCAAGCGTGACTGGGTAAGTGTCCCCATAACCAACAGTGGTCATGCTGATGGTTGCCCACCACCAGCAAACAGGGATGCTGTGCAGTTCTGATGAGTCATCATCTTTCTCCACTGAGTAGACAAGCACTGAAAAGATAGAAATCCCAACAGACAAAAACAAAAGCAGAAGTCCAACTTCTTGATAGCTATGTCGCAATGTGGCACCTAAAGACCGTAGTCCTACAGAATGTCTGGCCAGTTTCAGGATGCGAAATATCCTCATTAACCGCAGGATCTGAACCACTTTTCCCATGTTTTCAATATCTTCACTTTCTTCTTCCTTCGTGTCCACAGCCAATGTGGCATAAAATGGGATAATAGAGACAAAATCAATGATATTCAGTGGTTTCTTCCAGAACTTCTTTTGACTCGGAGCAGTGATGAGCCTGATCACTAGCTCAGCAGTGAACCAGATGATGCACGTAATCTCCACAGCTTCCAGCACAGGGTCTTCAATCTCCCTGTCATTGGCATCCAGCCTTTGAAACTCTGGCATGCTGTGAATGCACATGGCCACGATTGACGCCAGGACAACACTCAGGGACGACACGGCAATTAACTTGGCAGACAAGCAGTATGCAGGATTTTCCATTCTGACCCAGATCTTCTTTCTTATTTCACCAAAACACAGATTGTCAAACTTTTCCAGCTCTTTATCAAATATGGATGACTCTTCGTTAGAGGAGTCTATACTTCTGTCATTGCTCTTCTGATCCCAGTCTTTCTCAGGACCTTCTTCTTTCCTTTCTTGGTACCGATTGCTGCAGCAAGAATCAATAAACAGCTCATTTATCCCCCAGTACTCTATTTCCTGGCAGAAGGAAAAGACACAAAGTTCTTCCATGACATGAAGTTTGCCCGTATAGTAAAAATTCAGAACATATCGGAACAAGGAAGGATTCCTGTCAAAGTAATATTCCTTGTCTGCAACACTATAATCATCACACAGTTCTAAAATAGCCTCTTCTGAATGGCATTTCAGAAGTTTCCCAAGTCTGGTATGGGGAAATCGGAGCAAGGTGCTTTGATCCACTGATTGCTTAAAGCCACCCACATTCAAATTGATAAGTTCTGCGTCTTTGCCAGGTCTGCGGAAAAATTCACCATAAACCATTTTGAACAGAAGAGTTCTGCTGCTGGTGCCCAACGAGATTACATTGAACCTGAAAAGAACATAAGATACTGTTAGAACATTTAATTCAGTTTTGCTCTTGTGACACATTCTTTTTTCCATCTCCAGTTACTGTGAAATGCTATAACAAAAAAGAAATGAAATGATGAATACCATAATTCAGCATTTCACAGAAGGAGGTTTAAATCAGTTTGATGGTTTTACACAGCTTTAGCAAATTTGAAAGCAATGGATTCTGGTTTAGCTCTCCTTAATTTTTTCTGGTGTGGAGGAAGAATGCCTAATTCATCAGTAAATTGGTCTCTGTTCTACTATCACACTGAAATTAATAGTCGCGAAATATGTTTACTTCAACAATGTAAAAAATCTTTAATTTAAAGACAGAAAACTTGTCAATCCATCAAAACATTTAGGACAAAGCTTAAGAGCAGGTGTCTCTCAATTATGGTTGCAGTAGAGTTGTATTGATTTATACGATGTTGCAATTTATAATCCACTACTTTCAGCATTATCTGATTGAATGTGGACTGCAATTACTTCTGTTGTCATATGAATTAATTTCTTTCTAGAGTCATCCACAGAAGAGCATTCTGTATTCTTGAAAACATATCAAATGTGCATTTGAAGCTTTCCAATTCCTGACTTCAGAGTTTTGCCTAGTACATATTTGGGTATCTGCACTCCCTCAACGTATTTTTCCACCTGCATTCCTACTCACCTGGAGTGTCACAACCCTCTTAACAACCTTGGTCAGTTCCAGAAGCAATTCCTATTCTGCCACAGCATAGCCATGCTGAGAAGTCGGTGTTGAAATGTCATTTCTGGAAACAGGAGCCTCCAGACATGGAACTTCCAAGGAAATGTTGCCTCAGCAAGTCACTGTGGATACCTGCAGATAGACAAAAGTACATTTCAATTTTTCATATTTTACTGTAAGTTAAATCATTCAGCTGAAACTAAATTCAAAAAGGCAGATATAGTTACTAGCAAATAAGTTAGCTCTTTCAGGAGAACTTAGCTTTTGCTTTCCCTCTAAGGAACAGTTGTCTTCAACCCAAAACTGGCAGTTCTTACACTTGTCATGAGATTATATATAACTTCTGATAATGAGGAGAGCAAATTTTTTGATCTCTGACACTTAAACATTAATTGATGTATACTAAACTAATTTATTTCAATTTAATATGGAAGTCAGTGAATTTTAAATGTGACAAGAAAGCATCATAATTCTCCAGTCCTAACAGACAGACTCGTATCATGCAAAGAAATTGCTTTGGTGCTCTTTAATGGCTTGGGGAAGCTACTCAGGGAACAGACTGTCATTTCTATACCTGTCCATCTTTCAGTGCCTCCTGCAATAGCAGCAATTATGATTCAAAGTTGGAACATGTTAGAGTTTGAAGATTTTTTGCTGCTCCTTAAGGTCTCTTGACTCAGTTGAAGGTCATTAAGGTTATATCTATTTCCCTGTTTGTAGTCTGTGCATCATGGTTGCATCCCTGCTGTATGTTGGCACAAGAGAGGAGCGCCAGCACTGCTTTACATAAGACAAACCTGGGCATTTTCCTCAAACAGGAGTCACTGTAAGTGACTACTTTAGTAAGCGCCAGAGTGGATGGTTGGGATACTGGGCCTCAAGGGTGTGCCCCACTTTACAACACCAGAACAAGTAAGAGGCAAAAGAACAAAATAACCCCACTCCACAATCTTTATTTACTGTCAGCTAGAACAATTCCGTTTTCATTCAGCCTCAGGCATTTGCATTAATGGTCTAGTTCTTTTGAGCCATATAGCCCCACTCCCTGAATTTGTAAAGATAGCACGTGTTTTCTTTCTGTAGCTTCAAATAAAAGACTAGAGCCATAGGGTCTTGTGGAGAAGGGAAGACTTGACTGATATGAACTAACCTCTTGATATGAATCAACTGTGAATACCCTGAAGAGAGGTAAGTCTGCATCTCCACCACTTCTAGCTACAGCTCCATCAGTCACCCAAAGTAACTCACTCAGTATGAAACTTCTTAGGCACTTCTATCTAATCCAGAACTGACTTCCTCATCATTTTTAAAACAAACTGACTGAACTGGTTGCATCCCAGACATAGAGCCATTTTCCGTCTATTGATCCCAAGTCTATTGTCCCAAATGGAAGGATCCAGCGAGGCCGCTTGCCCTGCAGTGACACACTCTGCTGCAGAGCTCCCAACCTCCTTTTACTGCAGCAAGACCTAAAGGGAGACAACCCCATCCTGCTTCACAGTAGGGTCAACCCTCATGCACAATTTTGTCCTTGTCACTTGTTGATTATAGCAAAAGATGGAAATGGGAAAAGCCTTAAAAACTGGGTTCAAACTTCTGATTAAATGCCAAAGAGAGGAGAAGGAAATGCAGATGCAGATCCATGCTCGGAGGGAAAGCACCAAACTGCCCAGAGAGCTGAAGAGTTTATCAGCCAGAAGCTGAATCCCTCCAGCTGAGACTTTCCTAGTATCTATAAAATGTAATGATTTATTTTCTCTGTGATGGAGAGAACTACTGTTTAGAGGAGCAACTTGCAACTGCCATGAAGGAAAGGACTTCTGTTACCTTCTTGACACTCCAGAGCCTTCCAGACAGGGTGAGAACAGAGAAATAGATCACTGGGAGCTCATGGTGGCAGGGTTTCAGGGAGCAAGTTAAAGCACATCAGGTTTTAACACAGATCCATTTTTCTGTTTAGGTGGAGGTCACAAAGGACTTTCTGAGCCATGGCTCACTCACTTCACCTTTAACTTCCCCACATGCAAGGGTTTTTTTAGGTCTGTCGCAAACATCACTAGAGACCTACTCCGTGCTGTTCTCTCTTACTATTTTCCTTGTATTACTTTTTGATAGTCCTTCATACAAGTAGGAACACAGAGTCTGATGCTATAAACGTCACGTATTCTACTTCTGCTTCTTCATGGGACTCATTCCAACCAAAGCTACTGAAAATCTCATAGTAATCTCCCTGTGTATAACAACCACTGACACGTATAACGCATGAACAACCAGATGCTGAAACTACATATTTGTTCTGGTAATTAATTCTGCAAAAACAGACATCTATCCAGAGGGAGCTTTATTTATACAGTGAAAGAAAAATGTTATTTTGAAAAATGGGACAAAGCATTTCTTTTTCTAGCTACACTACAACCTCCTTTAAACAACTTATCTTAAATCCAAATCACTTTTGAAACATTTTTTTTTTTTTGAAACACATAATTTTACTGTGTACATAGCCTACCATACAATCAAAACAAAGTTCTTGTTCTGTAAAGACATAGGGGGGTGGGGAAAGCACTACATGAGACATACTGCTTTTTAACTAAGCAAGACAGAGAACAGTCAGCTTTTATGACATGATAAACTGTGTACATAGAAGTGATTTTACACCTTAGTTTGAAGACAGGTATTTACTAGCTAAAAGAATGCTTGTAAGACACAGTTGCTCCAGGCATTTCCAAGGCTCAGCTTTTAGGAATGATTAAGACATAAAATAAAAGCAATGATCTCTACTGAAGGGCAGCAGGACGCAGCTGATAAACAGTACCACGTTTAACTTATGATCTAGAGCCAAGCTCTGTTTTCACAACACTATAAATTAAAAAAAGAAAAAAAATCAATCTGAAGGACTGGGGTGACTGGAGGTCAAAGTATATTCAAAACCAAACTGTCTCTATTTATGGATTAATTTCATTAAGTAAAATCTCTGCTTCACTTTCAGCAATTTATTGAGATGAGAGCTCTAGCAATGTCAGCTAATATAAAAAACAGGCAAGATCTCATATTAACTAGGGGTGTTTCTGACCATAACAAAAACAAAGGAAGTTTTACTCAGAAATAACTAAAGCAAGAACTTAGTGCTCAGCAAATCCTTAGTACACTACACGATGACTTACTGTTGAGACAGCAATATAAAACCATATTGATTATGCAGATGATATTCATGATGGTGCCTCCCTGAAATTGCTCTGTATAATAAATTCAGTGAGCAACAATTTACTGCTTTGTTTTGAGGGCACTGTAGTCATAATTTGTGCAAGATTCAGAGAGAAAAAGGATCTTGCTTAGGAAGGCCATGATTCAGAACCTACTATAATACTACTATTAAGCAATTTTTAGATTAAGACAAGAACATACAGGAAAGTTTCATATAACTATGTCAAGAGGAGCTTCATGATCCGAAGAATTTCTTGTTTGACTTGCAGGGACCTTGATCCCTGAGACATGGACCAGGACACTGTTGTGCCAGGCACCATCAGAACAATTTGTGGCATTTACACAAGTGACTCCAGCCACAGGGCAAAGACCACAGATGGCAACTTCTGTCTCGGCACAACATGCTCTCTACTCAAGGGAACCCTTTACTCACTCAACTGACTTTTTTACTCAAGGGTAAAACTGTGCTTAGCTGGAAACGATGCTTTCCTGGAGTGCCAAAGCCTGCGTCATGAACATCCGAAGAACACAGAGCTACCACAAACTTTGCAACTCTCCACTTGAAGTGCAACATTAACCTCTTTGATCTTCTATAAACAACAAGTATTCATATATAGCATAATAAACTGCTAACCATTCCAAAGCACACACGTCTTGCCCTGGAGAGAGTATAAGAGAGTAAGCAAACACATACCAGATGTTAGTTATTCGGTTGCTTTAATTGCTTCAGTTGTTTCAATGAGCTACTGGATAAGAACTCATATAGAATAGAAAATGAAACAAAACACAAAAGAAAGATGCCTACTGGAAGAATCAACATTATTTTCCGAGATGATGGAAAAAAAAAACAACAAATAGAAGTTCCAAATGTTAGGCTTGGGGGCCAAATAAAAGCCAGTCATAAGGAAAGCTGCATGAAAAGGATACAAACACTAGAATAAAAAACAAAGCGACAGGATCCAACTCTTCCCAATCCAATTTGGAGATGGGCTCTAGCCAGCGCTTCTGCAGTCACACATTGTTGGTAAGGCCACAGGCCCATTGTCTGGCTTGGAAGGGGGATAGCACATTTCTGGGCTTTTAGCACGCTGTGAAATCCCTAAAGCTCACAAAAGGAGAGTCACAGAGACAGAGTTTATATATACTGTTCCTTTGAGAGCGCTATGACACAGATGTATAACATACCCCAAAGTGCTGTGGTTTCCAATCTCTTCTGGAACAAATCCCTAAAAGATTTTTAGTGGCAATGTGGATCCCCATACCACAAATTTATTTGTCAGCAAAATTTCTCTTTCTCAGTTACCTTCACATCTCCTCTACACAAAGTCCCTGTACTCTGTGAGGTCCTACGTCACAAGCCTCAACACATTTTTTTTTGACATGTTTTACATTTGAGCATGATAGTACCTCAGCTACTGGTAATTCCAAATTGGGACAGTTTCAGCTTTTGTTCGCACTAATCTGTCTGTGATTATCCAGGCACAATGGAAAGTTGACCTGATTTACAGTTGGATAGACTATGTTGTGCTTCGCTACTTAAAATATTCAAAGACAGCACATCCCTACAGATTTTCTACCAGTTTGCTTCATGGCTACTTTGTCTATAGCCTCACCTCCTAGTTGCTACACAGTAGGACTTCATAAACCTTTCAAGACGAAGAAAGTTCACATTTCAGTGAGCTTTCCTCTAAGTTGAAAGAATATAAGTGAAAAGGGCCAAGTCCTGCTCACACTGAAGTCATACAATACTGACGGGAATGTGAAAGAGCTGGCAAATCTCTGTAACTCTACAAACTATTTACAGAGCTCAAGGATAATTTTCCCCAAAGAATCTGATGATCTTGGTAGATTTTCATTTTAGTGTTCCCAGTACAGAAAATAGAGTTTTGAGCAAATTCACTCTAGAGAGTCTTATTTGGGCATCCAACCATCCCCAGGCACCAGATTTTGCCTCATAATGATGCAGACAACCACCTGGGCTCTAACTCCTGCTAATTTCCTGACAGTTAAGAGCTTCTACAAATCACCCTGGCTACACACGTGCAGCTTCAGACACCTAAGTACTTTTGAAAAGCTGCGGATATGACCCTAACAAACTTCAGCTCAGGATCAACATTTTCACCAATTTTTTAAGTGTTTGATTTTGTCCACTCATCATAGCGCAAATACTTGTCTAACATGCCACCTAAAAGTACTATCTATGCTTTCTGACTCACTGAGCACAGTAAAACATCTAAATGCATGTATAATTTACTTGATCAATCACAATTAAGGATTTGGACTGAAATCCAGTTAGTATGACTTAAGCTATTGCCTGTCAGCTGGGCAGTAATAACTGCTTTAGCACACATAATTAAGCCTGAAAAAATGTAAGGCGATATTACTTGGCACGGCCTCTTTCATTGTGATATAAGCTGTAACCATCAACTCTCCTTTATAATATTTGACACAGTTAAGTTAACTGTAAAATCTTTCGCAAACAGCCTGTGGAGGCAGAGGTTAACCTAAAGTCATACAGCATAACTAACAAGACCCTCTGAAGAAACTGCTCTGTGGTTATGGACATTCTGTGAGGTAAAGAGGATAAATTAATCTGCTAAATTATTTGCTCAGTTGTAATTTATTTTTTATATTCCATTGGCGGTGACATCCTTTATCCAGAATATTGCATTAAAATGCCATGAAAATAATAGAATTATGCAACTACATTTCTCTTAAAATAGATTCAATACAGCCTCCCAGGAGACCTTAGGTAAATAAAGTTTGAGTTGAAATATCCAGGGCAAAATTTTGTTCCACATAAGCCTGCTTGGCTAAGTTCACCCCTGGTACAATTCTACCGATGTCACCAGACTGTTTCAGAAACTGAACTTGTGCCAAATGTTCATGCATCTTTGCAATAAAATGCAGATGAGAAAGAAACAATCATCATTTGGAAACACCAGTAGCTGCCAGGAGCACTGCTGACAATAAAATGTAAAATGATTTAAGTATCTGTATCTGTGGAAAGATAGTCTTCGAGGCAAAATATACTTTCTTTTATAAAATCACCTCCTCCAAAAGACTGCCTAAGAAAGAAATGGAGCTATTATAACTAAGAGTGAAAGAACACAAGCGAGAATAGAAGAATAAGCACCCCCAGCACATGGCTTATACTGCTTAGCTTAGGCACATGTTTTCAAGGGGGTGAACGACCCACTGGAGAAATCCATCTCTGTATTGACTAGATAGGCAGCCTATACGATAGGCACCATAAGGTGTCTAACTGGCATATGGCTAATACTAGGTAAAATGAATCCTTCCAAAGTGAAATTCTGTTGATTTTCACCATGAGCATGATGGTAAGGACAGAGTATATGCCAGGAGGTGGGTAGGAGAGAGGGGCAAGGAAAAACAGCACCAGCCATAGCATCAACATGACTGGGCCTCTCCAGTATCTGAATGGGGACTACAAGAAAGCTGGGAAGGGACCAAGGGCATGTAGTGATAGCACAAGGGGTAATGGCTTCAAACTGGAAGAGGGAAGTTTTAGATTACATATTAGGAAGAAATTGTTCCCTGAGGGTGGTGAGGCACTGGAACGGGTTGCCCAGAGAAGCTGTGGATGGGGGGGGTCCCTGGATGTGTTCAAAGCCAGGTTGGATAGGGCTTTGAGCAACCTGGTCTAGTGGGAGATGTCCCTGCCCATGGCAGGATGGTTGGAACTTGGTGATCTTTAAGGTCCCTTCCGACTAAAACCACTCTATGATTCTGTGATTCTATGACAGAAGCTTCTTTGGGAATGCAGTCAGTGATCTGAATTGCTTTCTCATATAAATAAAGAGCAGGGAGCGAGATCTAATACCACCCAGTTATCAGAATGTCACCTTGTGCAATGATTTAAAGACACCAAAAAAAAAAAAAAAGAAAAAGGTATCCTCTTCCTAACTTTAAAATCTCCTGGAGGTAACTCGCATTACAGCAGTTAACAAGGCTTGCACCTTGCAACGTTCCCAGAGGCTTTGCAATTTATATTCTGTTCAAATAAATTAAAAGATCATTATCCACCTTAACTAAGTGGAATTGACAGATTAAAATGTGATTACTTGAAAATCTACCCATAAATTCCCACCAATAAAGCATAGCTATAATGCTGCAGTTACAGTACCTGTCGGCTTCCACAGACAGCTGACCACATTAAGCATTTCCTTGAGCTATATTGTCCTAATTGCTGAAGTTCGCAAAAATATTTAATGAGATGAGAAGATCTCCAAGGCATTGTTACGACCAGGTCAGCATTGCTGTGATTTGATGGTAAAATAAATTCTCTCTCTCCAGGTTACTTTTTGGCAATAACCTTGTTTGGCAGGTCATTTTAATGACACCCATCAAGAGTGCTCTTTGAAATGAGCATTGTAACTTGTAGGTCAAAGGATTTCTGCAATGAGGGCAGTTTCTATAGATTCCCTTCCGCAAATTAATATTCTGTACCCCATTTTCCACGGAGTCCCATTGTTCCCATTCAAGTACTTCTCCAATAATGATGATTAACAAAAAAAATCCTATTGTTAGGCCCATTGTGTTAATTTTTGGTACCACTAGTGGTCAAAAACATCTGACAATGATCCCAGCATCAGACATTTTTCCATATAGGAAAAATGACATGGAAGGTACATCAACCTCACCAGGTTGATGAAGTACATCAACGTATTTCTTAAAAATAATTCTGCATTCTCCTTTCGCCATGAGATTAGTCTAGAGTCTAAGGAAGTCCTCAGCAAAAGTCTATTTCACTCATAGAGGTAGTTTGGATTTGAAAGTTTAATTACCTTAGCAAATAAGATGATGATGATGATAAATGTCCATGAGCAAGCACAGCCCACATCCCCTCTCACTATAACTCTCCTCAATAGCTAGCACATACCAAACCAGGTACTGGTACCCTGAGGCACAGGATCAGGTACTCAGGCCCAGCACCAGCAGACAAATGCGTTCTGACAGACCAGCCCTATAGCAGGTAAGTTAAAAAAAAAGTGATTTATAGGAGTCCCCTCACAAACAGAAAGACCAGTCTCTAACTGGACTCAGCGGCAGGTCCAGTAGCCGCTGTTTAACACATGTGCTGCTGCTGTTACCCAGCAAAACTACTCAACTGGTCTGTTAATGATCCTCAGGCTCATTTTTCCTGAAATGTGACATCTTCAAATATTTCTCCTTTTTTTAAAAAAAAAAAAAACAAAACCAACACATTTAGCTAGAGTAGAAAAATCTAAATATTATTCCTGCATTTATAGTGCAGTTTCAAGAGTCAGTGGTTGCATTGAGAGGCTATGATGGCAGAGGTGAGAAAGTGCACAATCTGTCCCACCACTACAACCCCTCCAGGCCTAACGTAAAGGGATAAACAATTAGACATGACATTTTTTCTCTAATACACAGGCGCACGAACCATTTAAGACTCTCCTGAGCTCTCAAGAAGAGTGTTAGGGATTCATAAGCCTCTGCAGAGAGGTGAATTATACCTACAGTGAACCATAATTCTTCCATGTTAAGGAAAGGAATATGGAATTCGGTGAAATTCAGAATGTTCGTATGTCTTGTGGAATGGGAAGAGAGATTAAAATTAAGATTTAACTTACTGCTAGGAAGACTGACCTGATATTCAAAATTTTCCATTCATAAGTCCATCCTACATTTTGTGTTTGGAAAGGAAAACTACTTATTCTTATTTCTCACTTTGCAGTCTGAGGAATTGTCCTCCAGTTCCAGGCACAAGTGACTCCTAATGCTGAAGGACTGTTGATCATCTCTGGTCCCAGATTTTCTCTTCCCTCTCCTAATCTTTCTTTCTTTTTCCTTTTTTTTTTTTTTTTCTTTTTAGAAGCAAGATAATGTTTCTAAAGGACACAAAGTCGAATCACAACAGTCAGTTTCATGGGGTGAAAAAGTTGTTCTGAGCAATTACAAATCTATGCCCTCCATAAAGTAGATCTTTTCCACCTTATGCTGGGAAGAGACACCTATGCACATAAAACCCAGGACTACATTGTAGTACATCATAGCAGAAAAAAACTGTTAGGAGACATGTGAAATCAATCCTGCCTGTGCTACCAATCACACCTTCACCAGAACTCAGCCACGGGACCAAAATAGCTAAAAGGGCAATTCAGCCACAGATGGCACAGTGCTAAACCACTCAATTGGCTGCCCATAACTTTTGAATTCATTATAGTTTTATTCTGTAAAGTCCTGGCTTTGGGATAAGCTGCTTAAAAAAATTATCTCCCCACAATATTGTTATGGGTGTATCTCAGTCACTTTGGGTTTTATTATTTACAAATTAAATGGGCACATTACATTAGTAATATACTATGGAGTACAGAAATTAGGTTGGGAACAGACCTTGAAGAGTAATATAACTCAATCCCTCCCCCCACCTCAAGGCAGGATCCTAAATTCCTAAACAAGTTTTGACAGATGTTTATTTAATCTCCCATGATAAAGCCTGCCCAGAGAGGCTGTGGAATCTAGTCCAGTGCTTGAATGCCCTTGTTCTCTCAAAATTATTTTCCTAATATCTACTTAAGCATCTTGTTCAGTTCAGGCCCATGGATGTATATACTTAGAGTAGATTTGGAATGGGATGGAGTCACTGAGGACCCACAGCAGAACCAGGGTATCTACAAATTCTCTGTAACAGTTCAGTTTCTCCCTTTGCTGTATATCTAACTTTACTTGGCAGTCTGAGTAGTTAAAGTTACATGGTATTTATTTTTTTATGTTTTGAAAAAAAGTCTATTAATCTCAGAGATAAACAAAGGTTTTCTTTACCATGGTGAAATTCTCCAAGACACTTGCAGAGTCTCTTAGGCAACAAGAACACAAGCAATTGTTATTGTGGATATTTTGGGTGAAACCTTCAACTGAAAAACTGTAAAAACCTTTGTGTTTGAAGCACGTTAATTTCAATAAAGGAGCCCGTGCTATTCAAAAAACAAATTCTCTTGACCCAAGACAACTCTGCAACAGAGCTCCAGATCTCACTTATGTGAGTCCTGCAGTCCACTTCGATCCAACAATCGCTTTCAAAGTATCCAAATAACTTTTGCAGTGTGTGAGCATGCATGACACGAGGCCACACGCTAAGGGAGGATATGTGCAGGCAGTTGGAGAGAATATCTGCAAGAGAAACTTTCTTGAGCATAGAAACCCTGGATGCCAAAAAGGAGTTGGATGCAGCCTTCCAGCCGACACCAGCAACAGCTGGTATGTGTCCATCAGGTGCCATCTCACAGTGGGAGACAGAATGTAGCATGGTGCTACAGAAACGTTAGATGCAGACCAAGCTCTGGGAACATACTGCTCAGAGCCACTGTGTAAGCTTTACCCATACTTATGCCTCTAGAAGCCTCATTTTCTTGGAGCACTCATATTTTGGGACATACGCTCACCACTCCTATAATAGACATCGCTTTGTTCCACCCCTCTTCTTGACTTTCGAGGTAGCACCACAAATTAATTTGTGTTGAAAAGGTCCTTTAGAGGTCATATTGTCGAATCCAATGCTCAAAGCTGGTCCAGGTAGAGCAGCTTGTACAGGGCCAATTGAGTTTTGAATATCTCCAGGATTTCCCAAACTCTCTGGGCAACCTGGTCGAGTGTTGGACCCCTCTTATAGTGAAAATATTTTTCCTAAAGTCCAATCAGACACTCTTTTGTTCCAACTTGGGTTCACTGGCTTGCATCCCATTGCTGTGCATCTCTGAGAAAAGTTACCCATCAGGTTACTGTAGACCACAGTAAGGTTTTCCCTGCACCTTCTCTTCTCTAGATTGAACAAACCCATCTTTCTCAGCCTCTCCTTTTACCCTCTGTGCTCCAACCCCCAACCATCTTGATGGCCTTCTGCGGGACTCACTCCAGTATGTCATGTCTGTAGCAGAGAGCCCAAGTCTGGACACAATCCTTCAGACACAGTCTCACAGTGCCAAGCAGGGAGGAATAACTGCTTCTGTGGACCTGCTGGCTACAGCCTGGCTAATAAAGCTGAGGATGCATCTGGCCTTCATTGCAAAGGCACGTTATTCACTCGTGTTCAACGTGTTTCCTACTAGGATGCCCATGTCCTTCTCTACAGAGCTGCTTTCCATTCAGTCCCCAAACAGTACTGTTGTATGGGGCTACTGCAGCCTGGGTAGAGTTTCTCCAGGATGTTGAAGTCACTTTTAACAGCATCCCATAGGCATATCAGTGTAGTACTAGCTATCTCAGTCCTCCAAACCAAAGGTATTTTCCTCGCTTACTTCAACTTGGCTGTCCCCACAAAGCATTCAGCAAGGACAGACATTTGCCAGAAAATGTGTGAAACAAGTACACGACAGTCTAAGATACAAAATTGCATCAGTGCACCACTGTTAAATTGAATATTCATAGAAATAGCTGAGGCATTGCCATCGTACACAAAAAGGAACAGCCAGCAAATAAATTTTTCACCAAATAAGCATTAGTCCTACCAGTGCAATTCATCTCAGCACCTGTCAGTATTATTACCCATCATTTTTTCAGGAAGTATTGAGTAGCTACTAACACCTGGATTTACACATGCAAAATAATACTGCACATTGGCGGAACTTGTAAGGTACTATAGGTGTTATGTGCGTGGGATGGATTCTGGTAATCTTAATACATTGGCACCAGTATAGGTTAGGGGTGGACCTGCTGGGAAGTAGTTCTGAGGAGAAGGATCTAGGGGTCCTGGTAGACAGTAAATTATCCATGAGCCAGCAATGTGCCCTTGTTGCCAAAAAGGCCAATGGAATCCTGGGCTGCATAGGGAAGAGTGTGACCAGTAGGTCGAGGGAGGTCATTCTCCCCCTCTACTCGGCACTGGTGAGGCCACAACTGGAATACTGTGTCCAGTTTTGGGCTCCCCAGTTCAAGAGGGACAGGGAACTGCTGGAGCGAGTCCAGCGAAGGGCAACCAAGATGATTGAGGGATTGGAGCATCTCCCTTACGAGGCAAGGCTGAGAGAGCTGGGACTCTTTAGCCTGGAGAAGAGAAGGCTGAGGGGAGACCTTATGATGGTATACAAGCATCTAAAGGGTGGGTTGAAGGAGGATGGAGCCACACTCTTCTCGGTGGTTCCCAGTGACAGGACGAGGGGCAATGGGCACAAGTTGGAACATAGGAAGTTCTGTTCCAACACACAGAAAAACTTCTTTACAGTTTGGGTGACAGAGCACGGGCACAGGCTGCCCAGGGAGGGTGTGGAGTCCCTTCTCTGGAGATTTTCAAGACCCGCCTGGATGCAGTCCTGAGTAATGTGCTCTGGGCAATCCTGCTTTAGCAGGGGAGTTGGATGAGATGATCTCTAGAGGTCCTTTCCAACTGTGATTCTGTGTCTGCACAGCCCATAACAATATAGCCATTTACTCAACAACCCAATGTCAGGCCCTATGAAGTTATTCAGGTGTAATTTTTACTATTGCCTCCCAATGACAGAAAGTTTGGAACAGAATATAAAGCCAAACCAAATTAGAAGGAATTTCAGAAGCCAGAAACAGCCTTTCCTCTCCTTCCTTCTCCCACCTTATTTTTACAAATATATTCTTCTCATGTCTAAGATGACCTATACAAATGTCCAGAGAAGAAAAACGGAGACAAAGTGGCTGGGTAAATCCTGATCCCACAAAATCAGCAGAGGTTTGGCAGAAGACTTTAACAGGATGAGGGATTTCTTAGGCTTTTACCTGGGCTAAACTTTAGCTAGACAGATTCATAAACTCCCACAATGAGCCCCAAGGATTCTGAAGGCACCACAATATGGAGGCAGCTCATACCAACAGGTCCAGAGGACGATCTGAAATTCTGACTGCGTATCTTCAGAGAAAGAATTAGATTTAATTAAGCATATGCAGTGCATTGGAAGAAACTAATTTAAAAGCAATACATATTTATGTGGTAGTTTTCCTATATAAGCTGCTGCTTGAAGCAAAGTACCACCAAAGACCACTTTAAGCTAAAACCTGTTTGGCCTTAGCAGCAGTGCTAATCCACAACTCACTAGGAGGAAGAAGACACCTGAAATTATGTTCCTTTCTTTTTGTCTATGTTTGAATGAAGTACTTCAGTATGTGCTCTGTAAAACCTCGGAGAGAAAAATGATGACTTCTGCCTCTCACTTCATTTGTGCAGCAGTTTCCCACAGGTCCCAGGGGCCCCAAAGATCAGACTTTGTATCTGAATACATAAACACTTGATACCAGCTGAAATCAGTAAGATTTATCACTAAGAGAAGCATGTTTGATTGCCTAAGATCCAAGTCTCAGGCCTAGGGCCAGGAGCTGTCAAAGATATCAGCTGAGACTCAGTCAGAAGTTTTCAGGTAGAGGCAGGCATACACAAGCAAAAGGAGTCTCTTTCAAGTCACACTGGGCTTCTTACAAGTCAATGAATAAACTTGTGCTCAAGTGTTACCTTGAACTGGAGCTTTTGCTCAGCGCCAAGGATAACCGATAGCATAAGAAGGCTGAAACAGATTCCCTGTCTCTAGCATTGGCAGAAGACCTCAGAGACTGGTGCGGGGTCTGGAGCACAAGTCTTATGAGGAGCAGCTGAGGGAACTGGGGTTGTTTAGCCTGGAGAAAAGGAGGCTCAAGGGAGACCTTATCGCTCTCTACAACTACCTGAAAGGAGGTTGCAGAGAGGTGAGAGTTGACCTGTTCTATCAAGTAACAGGTGACAGAACAAGAGGAAATGGCCTGAAGTTGTGCCAAGGGAAGTTTAGATTGGACGTTAGGAACAATTTCTTCACTGAAAGGGTGATCAGGCATTGGAACGCATTACCCAGGGCAGTGGTGGAGTCCCCATCCCTGGAGGTATTTAAGGGTTGTGTAGATATAGTGCTCAGGGACATGGTTTAGTGGTGGGTTGTCAGTGTTAGGTTAATGATTGGACTAGATGATCTTACAGGTCTTTTCCAATCTAGGAGATTCTGTGATTCTATGAAAAGTCTGGCTTCACAGCCAGGAGATGGCTGGAGCACCCCAGAGAGCCAGGAATAAACACTTTGCCTAGCAGCAAGTGCTCGCAGATTAAGCTTTTCTCATGTTTAAGAGTCACAGGTTTCAATGTATTCCACAACACCTCTTTGAGTGTCAAATATACTATGACACCCACAGAGCTAACTTGTCCTTAGTTTTGTACTTTTCTGTCGTCCTAACAAGTTAACCAAAATAAGTGGGGAAAACTGCTCTCTGCCAGGACTAACACACAGCAAACAGTGAAACAAAATCACAACGCCCTGGAAAGAACAGCTTACAAAAAATGAGACCATAAACACCATTACCGTTTCCAGAGTAATGGCACCGAGCTAAAATACCAGCAAGGACCCAGGCTATCCCCTTTGTTCAGCTCAAGCTTTTACCAATTTCATGGGTGAATTAAAAGAGCAGTATTGATCCATACTGGCTGTCCTTTTCAGTGCAAACATTGCCCTGGACAGGGAGACACACAGATCTCCGTAGCTTAAGAAGAATATACAAGGCAGCATTCTTTTCAGCTGCTTATTCAGGGAAAAGGTGTCTGCCACTAAAATGCCATGCTGAAACCATCATTCGATGCTTGTCACTAGCTAGGGCTAAAACATGGAGGACTGATTTAAGTTTGTGCCGCGGTAATGAGTTAGTTCTTTTCAAAATCAAAACCTAACTTATGGCTCTATTTGTTCTTCTTTCAACTGGCAATAAATGGAGTTCATAAAATTACAAAGCAGCTTTGGAATTGTAATCCAGTTAAATCAGCACTTACAATGATTCAGATAATTGAAGAGTTTTAATTAAAAAAAAAAAAAAGAAGAGAAAAGATATAATAAAATCTTCAATAGAAAGAAGTCTTCTTTGGGACATACCCTATCCTCCACCACCCCCCTTTTAAACATACTGACTGACAATAATTGCATGCTAAAGTAATGTTGTAGGTTTATCATTGTGTCTCACAAACTATGAGGTTGATTCTTCTCTCCCTAAAGTCAAGACTGTGAATCTTCTTGCTCTCTGCAATACACTCTCCCCTGGCATCAAGGTTTCTGAGCCGAAGCTTTCACAACAGTTAACACCACTGAAAGCAGCATCACCTCTTCTTAGCTCAAGGAGAGTCAGTAGAAGAAAAGCAAGGAGCAGAGCAGAGCTATCAGAAACGCTTCCAACTTTTATCAAACTACCCAGGCTGTGTCTGAACTCCTCCATGCAAATCAAAGCAGTTCATGGATTTTTCCTGAGCTGGCTATCTGCCTGCCACAGGTAACCTGCCTGTAGTTACATCAACAGCAGCAATCAATTTGTTGGGCTCAGAGAAAAAGAACAAAAAACAGAGAAATATAAAATGCCCCCTATATGGCACAGCAAATTGCTAACACTAAGTTTTACAAGACTATTACAGTTTTTGTCCGTAAATCTCACAGCACTTTATTAACTTAAAGCTGCTGTGAGGCGGATGCCTTGGGCTCCGTGCTTTGGAAGCTGAACCTGAGATTTGAGAAGTGACCTGTTCAGTGTCACGTAGCGGGTCAACATGTTCGACTTCAACATTCCCAATTCCATAAAGCCTCTGTCTTTGCTTTGCTTTTAGTGAAAACTGAGGGAGAAGAGGGGCCAGCAGCCCTCTGCACAGACTGAGCTCTGAGCCTGTCAGTAGAACAGCACTGGACTAGAATGATTAAAAACATGGAACAATTAAACAGTTTTTAAGATGTCAGTTTGCGTCTAAATTGCTTGTCCAAGTTGATGAACAAAGGACAAAAATGTACAAAAGAGGAAGAAAAAAAAAGGAAAGCAAAATTCTCTGTCTCAGATGATCAATAACCTGTCCTCTTTAAACCAGCCATGCTCCCTTTGGTCAACGTGGCCTTTGCTGGTTTTGGCTGGCAGGCTGGCAAGACCAAAATATTCCCAAAAAAAGGAAAAAGGAAAAGTTCATTTATTAGCCTTTACCCCAAGACAATCCTACCCCAAGACAATCCTGTTCAGAGCACAGGCTGCTCCAGCAGAATAGGTACACGTCCAGAGCACGCACACCTTGCCAGCACAACCCCTCCAGAACAAGAACGGTGACCACAATTGGACCTTCTAACATAAGTGATAAAGCTTATCTTTCCAGAAGGCAAATCTCTCTTGAAAATAAGATCGTGACTGTGGAATGAGCTCCCTCAGAAACTAAGGACCAACATGGTCAACAGCGTCTTCCTCTCCAAGCGAGATCAATATTTGAGAAGTCTTCTATTCTGGAGCAGAATGAAAAATAAACCAAAAGAAAACAATTACAAGCAACTGTCACATACAGAACTCCCTTCTAAGAAAAAATGGGCAAGTTAGCCACAAATGACAGATGATAGCAGTTTAACATACTACTGTTAGGACTTTGGATACTTTATGAATGATGGTAAGACAAGATAGAAGAGAACATATTCAAATATACTGGAAAGTAGATTGTAACGGGAAGAAGCATCAGTAAAATATGGAAAGACGAAAGGGGGTAGAAGGAAATGGTGTGTAAAAGAGAATAAATGGTAAAGAATGGAGAAGCATACTGGGGTTACAGCTTGGAGCAGCCGATCCCCTGACATTAACTGGTGCAGAACCATTGACTGGAACAGGTCAAGGACAACTTCTGTCAGCTGAGGATTTGGCCTTCTACACAGAACCAGACAAGGGCAATCAGACAGCATCCTGCCTGGTTTTCTGGGAGTGCTTTCCCCCTCAGAAAGTAAAGACACAACATGGGAAGAAAATAAGATGATCTCTTAAATTAAAAAGGCTAAACAGAAAAAGATACACGAAGAGCAAGAAATAAGAATAAAGAGACGGGGCAAAGGCAAGATAAGAAGAATATCTACAGGTTAGTGAAATACATTTTATTTATTCATGAGCTCTGTTTTATTATGTGTCCTTGGCAGACATCCCATAACTGAAAATTTGCAAGGCAGGGAATGATGTGAGTTTAGAGACTTGAGCCTTGTTTCTAGTCATTAGCCTTGGGCAGATCTTTGTAATATACGTGCCCCAGTAGCAAGTAAACAAGTTCTTTAAATCAAGAGCCTTTAGACGGGAAGCATGCTGCAAACAAACAGGCTTAGCCAGAGAGGGATTCCAGGAGAAAAGACAGAAAGCATGGCCACAACCTGTTTTCAACTAACCAAGCTGAAGGACAGGCTGTTAAGAAAGAGATTGCCCAACAGGATACAGTCTGCTTCGCACTCTGACCCCAGCTCACATCAGACTCTGCAGAGCATCTGCCTTTCACACGCGCTCCTTGTTAACCGGCACTTATTTTACCTGAGAGCATGTGGGGCTCAGCTCGCTCAGCTGGCAGGGAGGAGGGATGCGAACAGCAGGCAGCCACCGGAGCAGCAGCAGCGGGCTCTGGCAGTGATCCCACCACAGAGGCAGGCAACGTGTCCAACGCCGGCTTCGCTGGGGGCTCAGCCACAACACAGAGCGCACCTCTGGCAGATGCACCAAGGCTGAGCGGGGGAAGCCGGCTGTCTCCGCTCTCCGTGTGGGTTTAAGGTGCCTCTGCAGCTCAGCTCAGTCACTGCCAAACCTTGTTTTGCACTGAGGCTGAGCCTGGCTCCTGGTCTTGGCACTGAGTATTAATAGTTGACTATTCCTTGCCTATAGCGGTAATTGCACAACTAAGGCAATATTGGTGGCTTAATACCAATTTATCATCTGTTCAAGTTTGAGGTGGTTTTATTCTTCTTGCCCTGGGAAATTTGCTAAGTCCTAGAGAGGATGAGCAAAGAAAAGCTTCTCCTTCAGGACTTACAAAGGAGATTTTAGGAAAACATCTGACCTCGACCGTCTCAGGGATAATGCTAAGGATCACACTGGAGTTTGCATGAGTTCAGCTGAAAACCTCTGTTTATTGATTTTCTTTTGCCCACACTCACAAATAGGAAGTTGAAGGGCTGCTACTATTTCTGCGGGTTGCCTTAATGCTGAGACTGGTAACAAGACATAGACATTTTGATATGATGTTCAAGGAAGAAGGTCTCCTCAAAAAGAGCTTTAATGTCCTCTGCTATGAATACATATAGATTTTTCTTATTTTAAGATCAACTTAAAAAAAAATCTTTTCAGCCTGTATAAAGAAGGTCTAACAAACAAATAAAGAACTGTGACTTAGGAAATTTGGATACTATTTCTGGACCTTTCCCATTCTTCAGTTCCTGCAATTGAAAAAAAATGAAATAATGATACCGCACCTCTTTATAAAAAGAACTGCTTTGAAATCTATAGACAACAAGCACCATATAACAGCTAGGTATGATTACTGTCAGTTAAAGCTCTTTTATCATCATTTACCTACCTAGCTATATACAAATAATTTACACAATTTCAGAACATAAAATCATCTTTGTCTACCCACAGTGCTATCTCAGCAAAAGTTTAGATACAGAAGCTAGGAAGTTTTTTTTCCTTATTAGCCAATTGTCTTCCACTCCCCCAAGTACTATCTTTTTGAGCAGTGAACTCTAGAAAAGTAGAAGGTAACAAGGAGAGGCTTCAGTTATCTACAAAAAAACCCCCTTCAGTTCTCATCACAAATGATTACCGATTTCAGCCCTGCTGCAATGGGCACCTTCACCATAGCAGATACCAAATACACCCCGCAAATCTGAAACGCCACCTCTGCTTCCTACTGAGTTCAAGCTGTCAACACTGACCAAATCCTATCAAAACTGTGTATGGTTTAACCTTAACTGCTTAGAGCAGAGAAGGATTTTGGAAAATGCTGCACTTGTGACCGTGGAAAATAAGAACGCGTGGCTTGGGACATGCCTCTGAAAATGAGACCTTTCCAAGGTATCCCCAGTTGGACACCCAGAATTTGGCTCACACATACCCTCCGAAAATCCTGGCTGGTGTGCAAAGTGTGATCTTGCCTTCTCTGTCCTCTTAGGATGTTAGCCTGAGTACCTTATGCCATCTATTGGCCTGGACCAGCGACGGATGCTCTGAGAAGAACTTTAATTCTGGGAAAGGGACTGTGTTAAAAGGGATCTGTCGGTAGATCTGTAAATTCTGCTAATGGAATCGATAAGCTGCCGCTGCTCAGATCTTGAGGTCTACCTTCCCCAGCAGACACTCTGAGTTCAGCTCCCAGAATAACCAGCAGTTGTGCTTTGCATTAGGCAAAAGAGAAATAGTATTGACACAGGGCGCTCTCACTGGCGAGAACATCCAGAAAACGAGCAGTGAGGATTTTCACTCTTACAGAAGCGCATAGGAAAAGTTTTTATAGTAAAAAGAGAAATCCCCTTCAAAATTCACCTGGATCTAAAATCAGGGAAACTATCCCCAACTTAGTAAGTCCACTTTAAATCGGCCACGCAAAGAGAGGAGACTTCTCCCTCACTGCTTTAGCCACACCGTAGTGATTCACGGCTGCTTCAATCTAGTTTACTTTTTAATCTAAACGTGCTTTCAAAAGGCAAGGCAGAGCTCTGCAATGCGAAAGGGATTCAGAGACATCTCTATTGAGCAAG
>NW_009648369.1:5419601-5479841 GCF_000708025.1 Charadrius vociferus
CGCCGGGAGAGGGTGATGCCACGGGGGCTGGACCGTCGGGGGGAGGAGGGGGAGTGAGAGGCAGCCGCCTCCTGCCCCCGGGCTGCGGCAGCGCGGCGGAGCAAGTTCTGCCTCTGCCGCCGATCCCCGCAAACTGGGCTGCTCGGCTTTTACCTTCCCCGCTTTTGTGCGGCAAGCGGTGCCAAGGAGCGCGCAGATAAGGAGAAGGCGAAGGGGATTGATCTGCTATCGATTCGCTGCCGCCGCTTTGCTGAAGTGGCAAATAAACGGCTTTATTCGCCGGCTCTACGGCGGGAGATGCGGAGCGTCCCCCCCGCACGCTGCAGAGGGAACTTGATTTCTCTTCCGTACTATGCCCCAAAGTAGTTGTCTGTATCAAGGCTCATTTCTGCCTTAGTCAAAGGCAGAGGGTAGTGGGAAGTCAGGCCAGCTCCGGGTGTAACTGCGGAGCACAGCCGCACCGACCTTCCGGAACAGAACATTTTGCCATTTCCACTGGTATCGTTTCGAAAATTGCCAAAAGTGAACGTGGAGGTTTATTCCTTCATTATAAATGTTGACACAAATTATTTTCTGCACTTTTGGCAAACTTTTCCAAACTTTTCATTTAAACGGTCCTCTAAACCATCGACACTATCATAACCAACTGCAAAATTTGGGGGGAAAAATCTGCTTAGTAACTATTTATGCCACTTTTTTTTTTTTTTTCTTAATCAATCTTCCCTTGGAAAAAAATCATGCATAAATGTGGCAGAACATTCTCCTCTGATTCTCCTCTGTTTTGTCTGTTTTGGGTTTGGTGTGGGTTTTTCTGTTTGGGGTTGGTTTTTTTTTTTTGGGGGGGGGGTGGTGTAGAATTCATTACGTGTTTTAAGCAAAAGAATTCAATGATGCCTTGTAAAGTCAACATAAATGCTATGCCGTTGTGTTCCTAGTAATAATTTTGAAGCCTTACAAGTGTCCTCAGTTGTGAAGATTGAGGAGAGTGGGGAGCCTAAGATAATATATTTCTCTCTGATTGTGTTTACCCATATTCCCCTAAATTCCAATTGCCGTGCAGAAAGGGTTCTTTTTCTTATGAGTTATGCCATATAGTTGCATTAATAAATTCATTGTTTATCACCTTCTTGTTTCATTAATTATAGAAATTTTAATCACTGCAGAATATGGCTCGTTGAGATATTACATCAACCCTTCAGTGTTGTGCACAGCAATCTGTGCTTCTGCTACATTTTTTTTCTTGAAAAACATAATTACCCAGCAGTAATATTAAGATGAAAAGTAATGATCTGCACAGAATGACATTTAGTTACAGAAAGTTTGTGAGAAAGCAAGGCACTGAGTGCAGAGTGAATCTCTCAGAACTACTCAAATATAAGAATGTGAACAGAATACTTCCTGAAGACAAATGAGGTCATCTTAGTGGGTCATTTGGAGATTTCAGCATAAAATTTGAAAGATCCTGCAGAAATATTGTCACTGACTTTGGAAATGATACTGCAGCGCAGCAGCCCATCAGATGGTTACACAACCTAAGTCGTCACAGGCGAGGATGTGAGATGCTGGAAATTGCCCAGGAAGGTGAGCAGCAGCTCCCCGGGCAGAAAGGGCACATACCTTTCTGGGACACCCAGAGAGATCTGTAGTGGCAAAGGGGGATGTGATGGGCTCATTGCTCAGGTTGACATGCCAAGTGACCCTGGTGACCCTGTCCTTAGTCACTGCTGTGGCCACTGGATATGTCCCATGGTCCTGCTCTGCCTGGCATGGAGGGCAGAAACGTGCTGTCTTGGCTTCTTGCCGAGTCTGTCGAGCTGCAACCTGCATTATCATAACTTACAGCGCCTTACATCAGCATGATCTTGCATCGCTCTTTTCTGGACAACAGACCCAGTCCCTTGGGGGCAGCACATTTAGAAATGCCAGTTCTCTCCTCCCAGTGTTCTGCAGACCCAGACGTCTTCTCTTCTTTATCTGCATCAAGAAATATCACAAGACTCATGAATTGCTTTTATTTTTGTATTTGATGCATCGTGGTTTCTTTTCACATAAGCAGTGCCTGAGCACTGCGCTGTCTGAAGGAGCGTCTTCCCTTACAAAGCAGTATTTCATGTGCTTCCACTAAAGCACAGCAACTCCCCAGAGCTGTGATCATGCTTTTACACAGAGGGCCGACTGGAGGTTTTGGGCAGGTTTTTGAATCTTCATTTGAAAACATGCCCTAGAATTTGCTTGACTTGTTCATCTGGAAAAGTAGAGAGGTCATTTCTAGTTTTCTGATGCAGGAAAACTTATTGACAGCTGTTAATGGTGGGCATGAGCTTTGCTGCTGGCAGTGGGGAAAAGAGATTAAGGGAAATGTAGGCTATAACACCATCACCTTCATTGCACTGCAGTGGTTTATAATATTGCAAAATGGTGTTGACTGTTGCTCACCAGCTTAAAAGGATTGTGAGAAGATGACTGTTAGGGAAAGTGGCATATATAAGGCTGGCGCACAGCATCTTGTGCTCTAGCCAAAGGTCAACCAGAAATATTTATATTCTGGAACAAATCATTACAAAGTGTCCAGACTAGTTTTTACAAATATTAACTCCTTCAAAGCTGCTGGTAATAAGTCAGCTCCAGACAAAACTGTTGTTTTAAATCCCCCTTAAGATGACAAGATCTTCACCACTGGAGTGAATGGAGTGAAAAGTTTGCATTAGTCACCATATGGCTACATCGGAAGGGACTGGGACCCCCATAAAATTACTTACATCCTTTTGGTGTCTCTCTAAAGCATGCAGAGAGCCTATCCAAAGTCAAGCTGCCACTGGCTAATCTAAACTGGAAACAACAATGCCCTGAGCACTGTTGTGCATGAGTTTGTTGTGTTTGTGTAATGCTGCCATCCCTAGGGGCCGGCCATTTTTCCCCCTATTTGTTTTCTTCCCTGAATTGCCTTCATTCAACCAAATTCTGTCAGCAGTTACACCAGGGGGACCCTATTAAAGGCAAATGGACTCAATGTTCTTCCTCCACAAATGCTCATAATTTAAACTGTGGGACAAAGTGGGAGTAACTCTGCCTTAGGTGCTTTCTTGGGGAGAAAAAAAAAAAAAAAAAAAAAAAAGCAATTAGAATGGCAATTCTTCTGTCAGTGAGAGCTGAACCTGATCTGCTCTGCCTGCTGTAATCCCACCCACTCCAGCCCGCAGGAGGCCACATGGGACAGGGACTGCAACCCCACTTCCAGTCCCTGCGGTCCCTGCTGATGTACATCCTCGGCCGCCGCAGCAGCGGGCACAGGGCGTTGTCACTTGCCACGCAACCGCCCATACGAATCACAGCTTTTCACTCTCCCATTGACTGGCGTGTTTCTCAGCGCAGGACTTTGGGTTTCGTTTGCACCCCGGCTGGATGCAAATGGCTTCTTGCAATGGAGTTTTACACGGGGTTTGCACCACATCCGCAGAGGCTCAGTTCTCCCTCTCATACCAATCAGAGCAACTACTGTTGTAATATTATGGTTTTTCATTGTCGCAAGTGAGAGGTAGATCGGTAATGGAGCACTCCTGTGCTTGCTTTTGTGTTCCCAACCTGGGGACTGTCTGTGCTCTTTTCATTTAAGAAAATCAGTGGGAATTTACAACTTTTGTTGTTTAGTTCAGGAAGACAAACTTTCTTTGTAAATTATAGTGTCCCTCCTTAATTAACCTGAGAAAATAACTTTTTTAAAAGCAACATAGCTCCTTCCATTCACTAAATAGCATATTTCCAATGATAACAAAGTATTACCAAGAGAAAGATAAAGAGTTTTAAAGAGCTTGTGAGGCAGCACAATCTGGTAACTTGAGGAAACACTACATTGGCTGCAGAGCCGGGAACAGAACTTAGAGCTCCAGAGATTTGTACTGATTTTTTAAGCTGAGTTTGGTAGTAAAGTATGAGTAGTCAGAGGAGAATAGTGCTAGCATTTGAATTTAAAAGCATCTGTAAATGTTTCTAGGAATATGTGAATCACACCAGATCTTCAGTCAAGCAGAAGGAAAGAAATTTATCAGTGCTAGCTACTCACTGGTTACCGGGCTATTGATGTATTTCTTAGGCGGAGAAGTCAAATGTACATGTGCATTAAGCATATTCCATTTCTGGAAAGTATGTTTGCCATTTATTCTGAAAACACAGTGATGCAAAGGCTTGTTTAATAGAAGAAGAAGGATGGCGAAATACTGAATCACTATTCACTGAGGTAGATAGGAAAAACCTGGTACCTTTCCTAACTCAAACTGTTCCGAAATTACAATGTGACCTGTAGCAGAATAAGTCTAAAGCAGGGCCTTGGAAGCACAATATCTAAACAACAACTCATGTGGAAATGCTGAATGCAGCAGCTATCGTTACACAGGATACTAATACAGTATTTACATATTGGATATATGACCTGGCTTGCCTGTCACAGTTGAATTCTTGCTTACAACAAATATACTGGGTGCCACAGTGCTACACTTTTTAAAAAACTAATGGAAAATCATAGTGAGGTAAAATAAGACAGCATCTTTCAGTGGGAAAAGCATGTGTGTAAAGAATGGTGAAGAACTATCGCGTGTAGTCTTTTCATTTCTCCTACAAGTTTATAGAGGACTTTTTTTTTCCCTTAGGAAGATGAAGTAGAAAAAGGTTGGGGCCTTCTTTCTTCAACTTTCTTTCTCTTCCCTTTATTTCTTCTTTGCTGTCTTTCTTCTTGGTTTTCAACTCTATTACTATTCAGTGTTACTAAGGTAGTCCGTTAGGAACCTCAGTCCAGGCTTATAACTACATTTGGGTAGATATTATACAATCAAGTACAAGGGAAGAAATCCTGAAGATTGGATAAGACAGATAGGGCTATAGAAGAAACCGAAAATCAGGGTTTGGAAGGCGAGGTAATGCTAAAATGAATAGAGCAACATCAAAGCTATATCATTGTTTCAATTTGCTTAACTTTTAAACCTGCTTTTCTTCTATTTCTCTTCAAACCTGAAATACTTTTCCTTCTAGTCTACTTTCTTTTCTTTCCTTCTGGGGATTTGTCCTTACTTTGCATTTCTGTTCAGGTCTGAAGTCCTTGACGTGTCCGTTTCTCCAACTTGCCATCAGTCACTGGCTGTGTGGGTGAAAGATAGAATTGCAAAGATTTCCTTCAATACTTAAGAGAAAAACAGACCAGGAATCAATATTGCAATACAGGCATATAGCACTGATTGTCAAGATGTAAGGGTATTTACATCTGAAAGCATTCCACCATGCTCTTCTCATGAATAATGAAAGAAGCTATGGCATTCTTGTGGGTCTGGGTTAGCCAAATAAAATCTTAGGAAAGTATGAAGGGACTACTATATCTTCATTAGCATCTTGTGTTTACTTAATGTGTTCTGGGAAAAAATAGAGCACTAGAAGCTAAGAACTTTGTCCACATTTTGGAAAGTTTCTATTCTGAAGAATCTATGGAGGCAGACCATTGACACAATTACTATATAAGTTCCAAAGAGCATCAAGACAGAAGTCTTTCAGCTCTAGAGTTATTGCATTTTAGTAAAATGGTATGAAGCTTGCTCATTTGCAAAGGTTAGGTCTTCAGTCTAAGATAACCAGTTAGGACCTTCTTCTGTCAGTGACAAGTGATTTGTTCCATGTATTTTAGGCACACACCTGATAAGAAGAATTGCTGATGACTACAGGAGAAGCTTAAGCCTAATGGCTTATGCTAAAAACCTGAAATCAAAGGACTAAAAGTCATAACAGGTGAAATGCATTCTATATGATTAACAAACAGGGAAGTCTCTTTCTGGGTAAGACAAAGGATATCTACATGATTATGTTTTTTGTGATTTAGCAGTTATGGAAGAAACACTGACCACAATGGCACACCAACAAAATGACTGCACAGCCCATTGGAGGTGAGACATTAACACAGTCTCAGTGGCACAACCAAGAAGAAACATTGATATTCGAGAAGGAATGCTTGTTCTGTCCTCAGTAGAATTCATAACCATCCTCATCACAACATCTATAAACTGGCTAAAAAAGTAGATGTTAAGTGGAGAAAGTGGATGAAATGGGGTGTTCTACCCTGCTTTGCTACCAGCTGTGAAGCTCTGCTTTGTCAAAGTCTTCTTTGGCTGCTATCTAATGTCCCACCAAACAGCAATATGTTCTGTTGCATTATGCTCGGTATGTTCTATAGTCTCCGCAAAAAGCTCCCAAAACCCAGACCATTAACATCTTTGAAACCTCTGCTTAGAACTTAGGTCCAACGACCAGCAAAGAATGATTAAGCAGTACACAGGCTATACTGGTGGTTAATAATGCATATCAGTGGCTTATTTTTCACATTGCACATACGTTTTTTGTGGGGCCCCTCTGTCCTTTCTGGAAGTTTTTTGAATGTAAACGAGCTACATTTCATATAGCTGTATTAACAGGACATATAAAATAATATAGTTTTGTGCCTCTTGAAGATGGGAGCCATTTCACATCCAGCAGTTCAAATGCAGCAAAGAGATATGCTGAATCCATCTGCTCAGAGTTTTGACTAGAAAGAATAGAGAAAGATGTCATTAAGGTAATTGGTCAGAACATGGCTATGAGCCGTCAACAGAACACGACCATAAAAACACCCAAGATATTTTCAGTAGAGATAGAGAACCATTCTCATCATTATATATAGTGCTGGTGAAAGTTCTTTTGTATTCACTTCTGATCGTCTATATTGCAGAAAAACATGCTACTAGGTTGCTCAGAGGAACGGAGAGTCAAGTGTAAGACATGGGATGAGAAAGACTAGGATGCTTTAATCCACAAAATGAAGAGTAACAGCGAGTATGAGTCCTTCTTTTGAAAATGAGAAATAAAACCAGGAGGTGAATAAGAGTAATTTAGGTTCAAGAGCTGTACTGGTAGAAGAACAAATCAATATAAACTGCTCAAGAACACAATCTGGATAAAAATTTGAACATTTCCAAATGTCAAGGAAATAAAGATCTGTAATATTCTTTCACTAGAGGGTTGGGGGGGGCAACAAATTTGATTGGTTTTGGAGTGGGTTTTAATCAGCTGGTGAAAACGATTGTACAGCGAATTGCCTGCAATAGTCGGGTACTAAGTACATGAATTTATGGACTCATAAACTTCTCCACAGTCCTGAGATTTGTAAGGATACCACTGCAAGCAAATGTGGAAAACCTCCAAATTAAAGTAGCAGAATTTAACGTTTGCACAAAGGAAGCTGTGAACAGTTACCCTGATCGAAAGCCCTTTTAATGCTATATCCATTTTCTTACAGTGATTAGAATCAGGTGCTTTAAGAACTGCTTCCTTCAGCAACACACATCTATTTATATGCCCAGTTTGAATGTGGAAGCACTAGATGAACATAGATGCACGCAATGCGTCTGATGAGGCTGGGCTTACCAAAGTAAAAACAGGTAGGCCAATTATAAATCAGCTATGGAGCAACCTGATTGCTTAATGGAAAGATATATGAATCCCACAGTGACCTTAGGTTTAATGGCACTGTAGCATGCCCTTGTACAAATGCAATAAATAGCACAGAACTCAGTAAAATATTTATCTTCATGAATTATGAGGGTTCTAACACAGTGTCAAAACATGGGGGTTTTGACTCCTACAGGTGTATGAATTTTTTGTTTGTTATTATGCCTATAACACTTGGATTTTTCCAGATTTCCGAGTTAAAGTAGTTGCAGCAGAATCTGTTATTTTATTAATATTTTCTTGAACACCAGCCACTGCTCATTGCCTTGCAAGAGGAAAAGAACAACACTCAGCGCCTTAAGGATCTGAAGACATTCAAGGCACATAGTGCTTTCTCAAAAGAAAATCAACTTAACATCAGCATTACTTCCCAGTCCTGGGTTTTAAAGAGGCTGCAAAGGAGTTTAAAGCAAAACTGCTTTACAAACATACAGGATTCACTTGCTACACACAGGAGCTCTAAAAACAGTCCTGGGATATCTATTGGACTAATATGCAACGTTATCAGGTTGACAGTTTTAAAAGCTGCATCACTGCTTCTATACTGACGTCAGAGTGCTGCTCTTTCATTTAAAACTGATGTTGAAAGGGGATCTCTTCAACATGTAAAATTCAATAGTATCGCTAAGTCTAACATGATTTTATTCTCAAGCTGTAGTAGTCTTGCCTCTAATGTGTATAAAATCTAGAACAGCATATTCATATATGCTTTAGGGTATGGCAACTGCACCACAAAAAATAGTCAAGCCACTACTCCCTAGTTCTTCCCCCTGTTTTTTCCTGGCCATAGTCTACTGGTAGGCTTGCTCTTGCTGGGCGATACCACAGGCTCAGACTTGCAAACGAACCTGCAAGTTCAGCATAGTAAAGCAGTAGTTTTATAAACAGACAAGGATATGAAGCATCTAAACAGTAATTTTCAGGAAGTTTCTCTGGTAGTTACATGCCATGCTCAAATCACATCTTTCAGATGCCCCCCCTTAGGTGTTCTGACTGCAATCATGTCATCTAAGTTCAAGAGTGGAGTAAGTCACACTCCCTACTATTCAAGGTTGGCAGATCCTGCCCGTCTCTGCAATAACTGGCAGAAGTAGTCAAAACATCTACTGTGCTGAAAGTTATATCATTTGCCAATCTGTTATCAGTAGCAGTATACCATCTCCACACACTGTCCCTCCCCCATGCCAAAACAACCCAGCTCCTCTCCCCTTGTCCTGTTGCACCAGTGATAATTTAGGAGAACTGCAAAAATACGTGTTTTCTTCTAATGGAGGTGCAGCCAGCCAATTCAGAACACAGCATAGACCCATAAGTAGTTGAAATGATGCTCCTGTGGGGGCAGCACCTTGCAGCACGGACACAGAAAGGTCCACCAAGTCATGGGAGCCAAGCAGGGAAGACATTTAAGCAATTCTGCCGCTCTGGGCAACACATGGTCAAACCCTAGCCTATTCTGAAAGGAGCCAAATAAGCTAATAAACGAGTGTGTTTACTAAGCTTCACTGAAAGCACTCCTGAATATTTCAAGAATATCTGATTCTACATCCCTTCTACAACCTAAACAATGAAATCACAGCCAGAACCTGTTCAGAGCCCACGATCATGGGTCATGCGACACCAGGCTTCTCCTAACTGGTATTCATTGATTTCAAAAGAACAATTAGTAATTTCCTGTGGTAAGAGTAAGATCATAATCAAATATCCATTTTTTTTATACATTGGAAATTTTTTTTTTAAGAACCAGCTTCTGCTGCTTCTTTTGAAATGGAGGCAAAAACTGTTGGCATTTTGAGTAGAAAATACTAAGCTTTTACATGAAATCAGTAAGGGTCAATTTATGAATTTTTTTATTAGACTCGAATTCTGCAATCTTAGTGAATAAGTGTTTTCTGTCAGCAAAGTGAAATTAAGAAGCAAAACTTAACATATAAGTCAAGGTCAAAGCAAAATGAGGTGACTTACACCCCCTCATCCATCCTGTGATTTCAGCCTGATCCTGACTCTTTAAATCCTAATTGTAATTACTGTAGAGTAATTCCTTTCAGGAAGATGACATCAGTATCTATATTAAAACTTGCCATGAATTACTGCCAAACTACTAAGTGTTCATGCAGCTCCAAAATGATTAGTATTGGCATACTGTTATCAGCTACCATGGTACCTCATGGAAGCTGTGGTTCCATTGCTGAATATCTCCTCCTCTTCTTTATGGTCTGGAGCCTCTCGCCACGCAACATCTTCCAGGATGTGGGACAGATTGTTGTCCATCAAGACACCAGAGTACATCGCAGATGGGGAAGTCTGGCAGCAGAATTTGTGGAGAGTGGTGAGATAAGACATTTAGTCTATAATCTCCAAGTGATACCACAGAACCTCAAGAGGTTTCAGCCCAACGTCAAAGCAAGCTAAAGCAAAGCCCTTAGATTCTTCCAGACTGAACTTAATCTGAATTCCTCTTTCCAAATTGAAGTTCAGTTCTCCTGAAATTTCCACTCTTTATCTCTATTTGGGAGTAAAACAAATGTCAAACTTATTACCAGGACATAATGCCATTTTTTTGACCGGAACTGATGAACGTTCACTGACATTTACTGTGGAATCAATAGGAGTATATGAAACACAGAAAAGATGTGAGCAGTATCGCCCTATGCCACAAACTTTTCCCTTTCCTGCAAAATGCTTAATCTAGGGCAAATTTTCCCTAGTCAGTCAACGGTAGTGTAAATCTAGATTGATTATATTTAAAATAATGCATCTACAGTAAAACACAAGTGATCTTCCGTATTGATATGACCTTGCTGCTACACATATTCTGCAGTATATGGGTGGTTCATGAACTTTTTTTGTATCTTGCCTAACAGTACTATGAAACATTATTAACCCTGTCTTATAAATAGGAGACATGGACATAGATGTTTAATGAGACTTCCAAGATCTCATAGAAACTGTGAAGCAGGCTGACCCAGTCTCAGTATAATGTTCTAATTCAGTGCAATGATTCCGGTTTTATCTCATTCCTCAAGATAATAAGGGGGGAAAATGGACGGGGATTTTGGAAGAGGCAGCATGGCTTTTCTGTATCATAGTCTTTTCCACAGACTGCTGTGGAGTTGAATTGGAGGTTAAGCCGATTTTGCTTTTCCTTTCTGGTTTCATTCATAGGGTAGTCTCCATACGAGAGACTAACTTGTTCCTTACACGATCCATTGCACAAGGTGGGGATATTCCCAGACCTTATCCATATCTTCCGTGGTCCTGCATAAAGGTCATTCATCATTTGGCTCTTTATGATTAGAATCTGTTTCCACAGAAGAAACATCTGGCAAAAAGCCAGAGTTGCCCCCTAACCATTATGAAAAGTGCTGTGAGACCTTTAACTTAATGCTGGATGGCTGCCAGTTCTGGGGAGAGGAATCTGAATTTGAACTTATCTTCTTCCCCACAGGCAATACGGAGCTCTATCAGCACAGCAATGCAGATAAGCACTGATGCAATTGAATACACTTCCAAATTTCAAAATAAATCAATCAATAAAAAAAAAGTTTTTCACTGTTTACAGTGTGCTGGGAACACAGACAACCTCATCTTCCAGACTTTGAGAGCCTAATCCAAAGCTCACTGAAATCAGAGAGGATCAGATTTTTGTTCATTCAAGACTGCAGCATCAAACCTTAGAGACTTCAATAAACAAGCATAAAAATGTATTTAAATAAGTTACAGATAAACTTACAAGTTAAATTTTATAAAGGTACTTTGGGAAGATTAGTCTTCCCTTGATTCTATATTGCTTCATTTTGACTGCTAATAAGATACTGTGTGGAATTACTTGAACAGACAGAAAATATCTGTTTATTTGCTGAAGGTGGCACACTATTTTCACTTGCTGTCTCTGTTGCTACAAAGTCTAATTAGTACAGGTGCATGGTCTTGCACCAAAGAAAATGTTCATCCTTCTTATAGAACCAAAGACTCACTTACTAGAAAAGTAAATGTCATTGCAAAATTTCAAAGACTTTACATAACTAGAGAAAAGATAGGATTCCAAATCAGTGAAACAGTGAGTATAAATCCCGAGAAGTATTGAAAGTGACCGAAGAAAGGAAATCTATGTCTGAAGAGAAGCCTGGCTTCTGAGCGTAGGCCTGAGTGTTTCAGGTTCTTCAGCATCGCAGGAGGACTGAAACTGAAGATAAGCTAAAAATACAAAAGGATTATATCTGCACGACCCACCTGCATGACAGGAGCTAGTTTATGTGTCCATTACTTTGAGGGATATAAATGTGCAACAGCATCTTCAAATACAGACAAAGAGAGGGAATGGGAGGGAAGAGTAAAATGTGTTTGTCTATATTTGAAATAGAACTAGATCACAGATTGTATTTTCAATTTAAGAACAAGTAATTCTTTCCTTGTTTATTGCAGTTGTCAAGTAACCATATATAACTACATATAGACAAAGGCAGGGTTGTTCAGGGGCAGCAATTACTAATGGACATCACCGAATGATAAATAAAGAGCTAGCTCAAAAATGGTATTCATTGCACACAGATGTCTGGACCATGGGCAGATGTCTTAAATTGTCTACACAAAGCGCTTTTGTGCTATCACAGTGATCTAAATTGCTTTGCATTTGGTTCCAGACATTTCCACAGACTGTTCTCCACCGCGCATAAATTCCTATTCTCAAATTCTAACTGGACTTCAAGGGCCAAATTACTTCCTGGTGTAACTCTTTCACTTAATTTGGCTCAGTTTTATTAGTGCAGACAAACTTTGAGAATGGTGTTCTCAATTTTAGGAGATTTGTACCTAACCCCGCAGGTTATGGCCCTGGCTCAGAGGAGGGCATCCACTGCTCTTACACTGCCCTGTTGAAGGAGGAGACGCTCAGAAAGCAGGAGTGGGGAGAAGGTGGGAGGGAGGCATGGCTTCACGCGTGCTCTGGGCGTAAAACACGGTACACTTCACAAGACAATATAGTCATGATCGACATTCTTGGGGGGAGGCTTGTTTCAAATGTCCTGCTGTACCCTATTCAGAAAAGAAAGGACTAACATAGCATGCCTTATAAAGCTTTAACGAGGGACATTTGTCCTTTTAAACGTGCTGGTCCCTGGTTTAATCTGTGAATTGTCAGCTGATAATCATCATACCTACTGTGCCTGAGTATGGGGGAGCCCAGAGAAAACCACCCATAACTCTGAGACAGATGGTTTCCTGACTCTCCGGGGGTCTTATCTCTACCGTACTCCCATAGCAGGACTGTGCCTAACTGAAAATCAAGTCCGTGATGATTTAGGAAATCATTCATATCCCCAGAGGAGGCATATCTTGCAGCAGAGACAGCCCAGCATAAGTTGCTGAGTTTTAGTTAATGGCCTCATTCTATCTAATGTGTCTGCTCTTGCAGATATCACTTACAGATGAACTGTGTGTTTTCTGTCTGCCCATTATTTTTTTTACGCTGGAAATATTTGAATTAGGCTAGCACATAAACACACTGTCTAGGAACAGATTCATGGGAGAAGGAGGAAACAGAGAGAGACAGATGGAGTAGTTTATTGAATATCTATTATTCTGAATTGCAACATGTGAAGAAAATGAGTAATACATTTCCTTGTGGACATTTGACAAGGGTCACTTTATAAGGGTGAGACTGCAAAATCTCTTTTAGTTTTATTATTCCTATTAGCATAGAATTATGTTACCTAATCCTAGAGGAACTATGATTTGGCTTTAATTTCTCATGGTTTTTTTCATGTAGTCAAATTAGCTTTCAAGGTATGCTTAACAGATAGCAATATTAGATTGTACAGACCTCCTTTTTTCCTTCGTCCAAGGGTGATGGGACTACATGATCTGGCCCTGCTGCCCAGTCGCTGTTTGTCATGGGAGAACTATTAGTTACCAGGTGAAAGGTAACACTTGGATATGCTAATACCAGCACATGGTTCCACACAGTTTTTAGCCCTGAAAGTGTGCATAACACCACATATTTTTTTCCTTTTCTTGCCCTGATACTGATTGAAAGGCTCAGAAGGAAAATTTTGTCTGTCATCTAGGCCATTTTGGCCACAGAGTTTGAGTAAAGCCTTTTATATTTCAGTATTCTTTAGAAATTAAAATTGTAACAGACAAGACTTCTTGCTTTTTAGTTGTCACCTGGTAGTTTAGGTTTGACTGGGTATAAGTGATCTCAGATTTATTTTTGTTATTGTATTGCCTAGAATCATAATTATGGTCCAAGTACGTGCTACATACTAAAAAAAACCCCAAACAAACAAAGAAAAAAAAAAAACAACCCAGAAACATAAAAGTGTCTAGGAATTAATCTACAGTTGATTGGTAAAAACAGAAAAAGAAGGAAACAAACCAACAGTGACTGTGTGTGTAAATTAGACGTGTAATGCATTCAGTACTGCTGTGATAAGGCTGAGTTGTAGCAGGACTACTGCAATTCTCCTCCCATTCCAGTATAAGGTTGCTAGTCATCAAGACCCTCCTGTTTAAGCTGCGAGAAGTGAACAGGACACCTCCAGGATGCCGCTTTGCCCCATAACCTCAGCCTGCACCTGAGTATTGGCAGGTTGAAGGATTAATTGATACATGGCTAGAATCTGTTTGAGGTTGAAAAGCGTGAGCAACCTCGATGCTTACCATACAATTGGTGTGATGGGCTTGTCAACAATGCAGGTCTGCTTTAAATGTCAGGTGGAGTTCACGCAAACTAGAGGAAATCTAGTTTCCTAGAAATCACTTCCCTGGTGGTACCCAACATCAAGTTCTGGAAAAGTGTAATGACCTTTGTCTAATATTGTAAAAATACACTGCACAGTGAAATAAAGACGTAATTCAAATGGTCTCCACTCCAACAATAATAAACAGGGATGTGCTATCCAACATTTAAGCCCTGACTGCCTGATCATGGTTTTATTTGTTATCATAACATATCATTTATTTAGTAACCTTGGTGGATAGTGTTTCTCAGGAAAATTCCTTGTAAAGTTAAAACTTTATCAGCTCCGGAATTTCAGAAGGGAACAACAGCACCACAAACCAGTTGGGGATAAAACTTGTTTCTGGGGTAAAATCCAACACCCTGGACCATGGCAAACTTTGGGGGTTTTACACACAATTAATTTTTTTTACACTCTTGAAGATGTGGGAGTGGTGCAGTAAGGTTAGCCGTGATAAGCAGCATAAATACATGTGTCTGACTCACTCAAACGACCCTTTGTCATCTTCGTTAGGTTTGTAGAACCAGCTCCGGACAGCTGCGGCTGCACAGGCGGCGCGCTGGGGACGGGGCGGCGGGAGGGAGCGGGCCGAGCAGCCCGGTAGGAGAGTCTCAGGCTCCCTCTGGAGGACATCGGCGTTAATTACAAATACATCCTCCAGCTCTGCTGCTCCTGCAGCCTTCGCGTGTGACAAGGAAGGAGCAAAACCCAAATGTTACAGGCATGAGCCTAGGGCAAAAGAATCCCCGATATAAGGTTAGTCTAGGTATGATATATATACATAGAGAGGGATGCGGGCAATTCTGACCGCTCGTTAGGAAACGCTGCTGAGCTTGCCTCTTGGCAAGGGTGTTTCAGACAGAGGAATGACGTGTGCTGACATGCACAATATGCCTTATGTCCTGGTGAAGTTGCTAGAAAATAGACGGGTGCGCAAAGAAAGTGGGGAAATCAAAGCAATATTTTAGCCATGAAAGAGGAGCAATTATAGAATCACAGAATGGTTTGGGTTGGAAGGGACTGTAAAGATCATCTAGTTCCAACCCCCTGCCATGGGCAGGGACACCGCCAACTAGACCAGGTTGCTCAAAGCCCCATCCAGCCTGGCCTTGAACACTTCTAGGGATGGGGCATCCACAGCTTCTCTGGGCAACCTGTGGCAGTGCCTCACCACCCTGAAACAGGTTACCCAGAGAAGTTGTCATTATTCTGTGGCAATTATCATTGGCACAGGGGAACTATGGCTCTGAGAGTTGAGGATGTATTTGCACAGAGTGACTGACAGCTGAACAGGATGATGACCAAGACAAGGAATACTGAATTCTAGCACCCTTTATTACATAAAACGACATTGCAGCTATTATTGTTTATGCTATTGATATTGCTGTAATTGTACACAAACAGTGCTCATCACTTACAGAAAACGTCATAGAGCACCACACCAACCCTGTTGCACAGTAAGTGACCTGGCCACCTTCTGACAATCAGCAGCCCCAGGGCCATCACACTCCCATGCATCACCCACAGTGACCAGAGAACACCCACGCTCATGACAGTGGGAAACCATTATTGATCCAGACCCAGGGGCACAGGTATAACTTCTCTGCCTTCAGCATGGAGCAAAGGCAGGATCTTTTTCACCGATCTGTTTGTGGTCAGATCCACTCCTCCACAGTTTTGGAGTAAATTTTCCCCAAACTGGGGGATCATTTCTGGTCTAGGTCTCCCACAGGTCACCCAGTCAGTTCTTCATTTAGTTTGTGACACCCATCAGTCTCCAGCTAGATTGCCTTATACTGCTAGTTTTGACTGCTTACCTTACCATTCAATAGTTTCTTCCCTTTTTTATTGTGCCAATAGCCTTAAAGCTGCAGTTTACACATTTGCCTCTAGCAGACTTCAGCTGTTTGGGGAAGGCTATGCCAAATCCACCACAGAGGAGATGGGGTGAAGAGAAGTAACTCTGAAACAATGAACTGCCACATGCTTTACCAGAACAGCACCAGTTATCCTATTGCCCCCTGACAATCTGATAATTAGGAGCTGGCAACCATCAAAATGGGGAGACCTACATGGGAGCAGATTTAATCAGTAAAGCAAATGAACAGGTGACATGAATTAGAGGTTCATGGTTAAAAGGATAAACAGCTGAAAATGAGTTTCATCAGTATAAAGGTGGCAGCCTTTCTATTTAACCCAAGACCCTGAGAAGCTAGAAAGGCTTTGATTTTGATGCATAAGCCCATGAAGGAGATTTTTGTTTGTGTGTGACTATAAGGAAAAAAAGTACCACAGGTAGAGGCTGAGCAACTGCACAATGGAGCTGAGGCTGGTGCAGAGGTGAGAGCTTCATGATGGCTGCTAACAATAAATGGTCTTAGCGAAGGCATTAAATATATTAACTTCTCTGATTTGCCTTCCCCACCTTCTAGCAGTGACCAAGTTATCATTTTGTAATTTCCAAGTCTAGACCTGTAGCTCAAAACTTAAGGTTAGTTTAATATCCAGACTGGAACTTTGAGCGCAGAAATTTTTTAACAAGTTGTTGTCACAGCAGAAGCTGCTGCTAATTCCTGTCTTTTCTTACAGGTTGTTACTAATAGGGATATTCATCCCTGAAATATGGACCCAAGGGAGACCAGGTAGTACTGCTGAAAACTGCTTTCACATAATGACTTCCAGGTTTTTTCACAGGTGATATCCATGTTTGTGTATGTGTTTTCAGAAGAGTCTGAAGCTCTTGTGGTGGCCATACTTCCACATTTTTCTGAGAAACTCCAAACACAGAGGTGTCTATTAGTAACTGCTCACAGTCACTATTTAGGTTTATGTACTATCATATTAAGTAAATGTTTCTACCTTTCCTCACTCTGGTAACAAGCACTGATGAATTAATAGGGACTTTATTGTTGCTCTTGTTTTCTTGAGCCTAGTTATTGACTATACAATGTGTAAGCTCTTTTAAATGTTATAAAGATATCTGTGTTTTGCATGAGAAGAAACAGGTTTCTTAACCAAAAACTGTTGTCTGCCTTAGCTTCTTCCTTATAAAACAGAGCTGGTCCTGGAAGAGCAGATACAGAGAGCTGGTTCAAGGACTGTCTGCCCTACTGGTGTTGTATGAACATGTTAATGTTTACTAAAGATCAAACTAAAAAGATACTGGAGGAGGTTTTATCCAGCTTGGAGCAATTATATAGCTTCTGCACTGAATCAAGTTGGTAGCTTGGAATATGGGCAAAGTAAGGTCATGTTTGCCAGCATCTGTTTGATGTTGCCTAGTATGACCAGCTCTGACACGAGAGTTGCATCTTTGGTTAATTTAAGGGTATAGTGCTGAACTTACTAGAATAAATGATCTTCTCAGTCCTTGAAATGCACTGTTACTATAAAATGTCTAGTTGGCATTAGCTCACTATGCTTTAGAAACTTCTGTTTGAAACAACAAAACCCAGTTCATTAGAAATAGATGTCAAATCAAAAATCTTCCCTGGTTTCTAGTCCTACACTTAAAATAGCTTTTACCTGTTTCCTGCCTTTAAGAGGTTTGGCAGCTATAGCCTGGTGTGTGCTTTGGTGATAGCTGGGGACCTGAGGTTCTCAAGCTATCATCTTTGCTCTTGTGTGGTCCTGTCCCATCATGATCCAACTGGTTTTTGGTACTGGGGCAGGTGAACAGGGTAGGTTGGTGGGTAGCTGCTATGGATGCTCCCCACCCCGAGTTGGCTTGTGGCTCCTCTTGTGAGTAGGTGTGTGTGGTTTGGGGGCTTTGTTTGGGGGAGGGTGTTTGGTTGCTTGGGGTTTTGGGCCTTCTAGGGTTTTTTCAGTTTTGCAGGAGGGTGGGGGCTCTTATGTTTTATTCCGTTTAAGGTGATCAGATTGGGGCAGCCAATTCAGTACTTTCTTGTCCATGTTCCAAAATCCTATTTCCATGACTGGCTGCTGCAGGTAGCATTGCCAGCTGACCAGACAGTTGCTATTGGAATACTAATTTCAGAGCTGGCCTTTCTTCTTGAACTATTGCTGGCTTATAAAAAAAAAAAAAAAAAAGCCCCCACACCTCTAACACTTCCTGGCCAGATGTGCTAGAATATGACTGTTGCAACACTGACTTTGTAAAGCGTTTTGGGAAGGAACAAATTTCTGTCTGTATGTTACCTTTAATCCCCTACTTACTAGCCTTTCAATATGTTCAACACAGGACCCGTGAGTTCAGAGTGCTTGGGGAAGCTTTTGCGTATAACACTGAGTGCAGAATACTTTGAGGACAAATACTTATCTTTTGCTATTGTTGGTAAGTTGATATAGAAGAACTTGGAGAGGAAATTGCACATGATGAAATGTTTACAATTCTCTGAGGTCCTCCTATACGAGAATTCCCTGGATTATGCGAAGATCAGAGCTTAGTAGGTTGCACATCACTGAGAAACAGCCAAATGCCACCTTTATTTCTGTATAATCTCTCCTATAGCTTTCCAGAGTAGTAACGTTGCAATATCAAGTGTAATCATGGCTGACTTTGGACTCAAATTAAAATGCACATGGTAGTTTCTAGGTATGTTAATGCTGGTGGATTTTTCCTCCTGGTGAAAATGTTCCCCAGTAACAGCACATACTATTCTGAAAATTCACTAGCTGAAGCTGGCACTACGTTGCTGATTTAGCAGTTGTGGCTCTCCACTTTCTTTGCTTACAGCTAGGGGACCTGGTGGAGACATATAAATTCTTAATGAAGTTAAGAAAAATTAGCTGGGCCCTCTGGGTATGGGCTCAGTAATCAACAAGTGGTGCATTTGAATGAAAAACACCAGAGAGTGCCCTGGAAGGAAAGATACAACTTTGGGGCTGTAAACATCAACAGGTGTAAGATTATATGCATAAAATGTAAACTCATCCTTGAACTAGTTCTCCATGCTAGTTAGCTGTCTAACTAGATATAGTCCATAACATCTGTTGGTCTAGAATGTTAAACTTGTGTAAAAACCTACTTAATGTGTTTTCATTGTTTGGGCTTTTTCATCCGTACGTAAAGGCACCCTGCAGTTGGGATGTGCACAGTTTGAAAGTGTAAAGCAATTATTTTTTGAAGAGATTTATTTTTTAAGGAAAAAAAAAAACCACAAAGGCAGTTTTGTAGCCTATAAAAATCCAAGCTAAGCTTTCAAGTGTTTGTCATCCTTGTTAGACCCTTGAAGACACGCTGGCCAGGCGGGCATCAGAGAGAAACATGGGCCAGCTGCAGATTGGACTCCTGATGTTGCTATCTTGTCATCATCTGTCAATCCTGACAGCTTTGACACTGATGACCTAACTGACTGTTTTGCACTTACTGGGGTTTTGCCCCTTCAGGACTTAATATCTTTACATGGTGGAAATATTTTTTTTCATCTTTGGTGCCTGAGCTGTTAATGTTCCCTGTCCAAGTCCGTAATTTTACCTTTCTTACTTTCTATAGACTTTGTTACAGCTCTTTTTCACTACTTTGCAATTCTCTTATGTCTGGGCACGCAGCTGGGCTGTATTGGAGCAGGGTCAGCTGAACCCTGGGGCAAGGGCAGGTTGCTCAGGGACTTTGCAGAGCAGGAGTTATACTCATTAATACTGCTCTCCACTAATTGCCCATAGATCAATCTGGCATAGCCTGGGAGCTAGATGAGGCCATGGCATCACAGTGTGGCTATACAGTAACTTACAGCAATTGGAGTAACATCGAGTTTCGTGCTTCTGCACTAAGCTGCCATTCTCGCTTAGAGGTAAGTCTGTTATAGTCATTTTGACTACAGTGCTATTGTATATGACCTTTATGCAAAAGATTATCAATTATTGATAGGTATTAACAGAGGTGTCATAATGTCGTGAACACCTATTATCAAAAAGTTATTTAATCCTCCTTGAATGCATCCAGAACATAACATTGACTCGCTATTTGAATGTCCTACAGCAAAGTGCAAAGCACAGATGAGCACATGAAGAAGCATATCGCATGTATGCCCTTGAAGGGTAACTGGTTTCTTTTGGATAAGAATAGGGAACTCTGTCTGGCAGCTGTGTTGCACTCTGCTCTGGTATTTAGTGTCTGAGACACATATGGATAAAAGCTCAAAAGCTTTTTGGCTGCTTGTGTTGCTTGCTCACTGCTACTATGTCATAAAACACAAGATCAGCTATAGTTTTGGGAGCATTTTTTTTTGTCCAGCTCTAGGGCTATGTGAAAGGTTGAAGGTTCCCCTCAAAGTGTTTATGTTGATATGTGCTACAGGTATGTAGCCTATGTAGTTAACTAGGTAGAAAACAATAATGCTTCAGTATGGAGTTGTTCTGTGCAGGGGCTGGTGAGTGGGTTTTGTAAGGTTCTCTTAATTCATAAGGGTAGGTGGTGTCTAACTAGGAAAAATTGGGCTAACAAGCAAGCATTCCCTGTGTCCGTGCAGAAAGATGTGTTCACGGTAACTATACAGATCAAAGCATCGCATACTCCTGATATGAAAAATGCTGCAACTCTTCTGAAAAGTGCAAGCTGCCATTATGGCCCATGGAGTCCAAGAGAGTTAGTATGTGAGAGCAACTACATGGAGGTAAGTACTGGAGGTACAAATGGGAAGGCAGTTAAAATAAGGTAAGAAGATAAATACTTAAAGGTGCTTTCTTTGGGAGTTTTTTGGATGCTAGGAATGTGTATTGGAAACAGACTTTGAGTGCCCCACCATGAACAGCTCACTAGTGAATGCACAGAGTGCATCTGGAGTGTAGCGATACATTTGTACTATGCTTGCAGAGCCTACTAGCCAGCACGAATAGCCAACAAAGCTGTGAAACAGTATTCAAAAGGTTGAGCTAATAGATTGAAATAACTGAATGTTGCCTCAATGAATCTTATTTGAGATAATAACAGAAATGTATACTTCCTGAATTTGCTGGGTAACTGGAAGTAGAAACAGGAAGATATGCTAAAAATAAAATGAATCTGAAATCAAGTGGACTATAGATAATGCACCATGCATGATGACACTTGCATTGGAGGGTTTTTCCCCCCCACTTGAAGGGGGTGGGAACCTCCCTTTAGGAAACACTAGTCTCCTTTCTCAATCCTATACTGTTCTGAAAGGCCAGGCTGGATGGGGCTTTGAGAAACCTGGTACAGAGGGAGGAGGTGTCCCTGCCCATGGCAGAGGGGCTGGAACTAGATGACCTTTAAAGTCCTTTCCAACCCTAACCATTCTATGAAAGTATTGAAGGAAAAAAAAACAAACAAAAAACCACAAACAAACTTCTAGGGTGTTGGAGACAAGCAAATAAGTGCCACCAGCAAACACCTTGCTTACAGAGGCTTTTTCCCTTCAGGTTTCTGTCAGGAAGGAGGTTCCACAGGCTGTAAAAGACTTCATTCAAGATGAGCCTGAGGACTGGACTCCTACCTTTCCAGAGGTAAAACTACAGGTTTTCTTCCTAGTTAAAAGCTAGCGCTGCTTCTGGCCCAACATGCTTCTGTTCTATGTCTGCACAGCATAAAATGTCGTTTCAAAAAGTGCTTAAGTAGGAAGGGCAGAACTTCTTTATGCTAAAACCACTTGGTACAGACTTTGTACGTTAGAAATATAGACAGCTGCAGGCCATGTCTCCAAGGAAGAAATGGAAACTGATTTCTCAAAAAAACCTAGAAATCGAGTCTTCCTCAGGCAAGAGACTGTGCAACAAAAACTGTCTTCAGAACCTCATGGCCCAGGATTGAACTGTGGATAGGTGTGGGTTTTTTGCTTCTTGGACCCTGTATTTGCAATGCAGCAGTGCAGTTAATCTCCGATGCTCTTAATATGGAAAGTTTTCTGTATGTAAGAGACTGAGTAGGGGAAGACTGGAGCAGTATCACACTAGCGGTATTTAGAATAAGGCAACAAAACTGCTGGGCAGGTCAATACAATAAATTATTCAATGTAGTAAATAAGTTACTTTGAACAGAATGTTTGAAATGTTAATGAATTTCTCTGGGTAGGCAAAAGCAGCAGAAGCTTCAATATGGCAAATCGTGTTTCATCAACCAGAAGAAAAAAAGGCTTTTCTTGTGAGTGATGCTTGGAGTGCAGGCTATGGACTCAACACAACAGACACCAGGGTTCTGCTGCGAATACCATACAATGCTGAGCAAATTCAGCTGATAGAGGTTGGTGTGCTCATTCTGGCCCAGCAAGCTGCTGGGGTGTGTAGGTCTAACTCGATCTCTTCCTACAGGATCAAGGGATCACCTTTTCTGCAGTAAGATCAAGTATATTTTACAAGCAGCGATGGATGATCCTGATGGTGGATACTTCTGTGGCGTGTCCTGTAGGTGAGAAATGTGGTACATTACTCCATTGCTTAAATGTACAGGGACTGACTTAAAGTAATGAGCTGACAGCTTTCATATCTTATCCCAAAGATGGTGTGGACTATGCTAACGAAACAGTCACCTGGACTGTTCCAAAATACATTCAACTGCTTTCTGCTGGAGCAACTGGCTTTAAGGATGTGCTTGTTGAAGCTGGTGTGGATCTGCAGAAACTCTCTGCCAAAGAAATGGCTTCCAGGAAATATGTGTTATCAAATGACTTAAATGCAATTACAATGAAGATACCAATAGGTGCAGAAGGTGGCTATTACAAGGTTAGTGACTTATGTCTCTTAGGCAAGAGACTTTCTGGTGTGTTTTTTTTTCTTTCCCTGGAGAGGAATCATTCTTTGTGTTCCTTCCAAATGAAGGATGGGGGTGAAGGGGAAGAAACAATATATTAAAAATCCCCAAAGCCTTGACCAGAGAGCTCTTGTCAGCACCACTTTGTGAAGAATTTCTTTTCTTACAAGCACAGATGGACAGAATCCTATACAGAACTATTGATTTGTCTCCTTCATCAGGCTAATGCAGAGATTTTGCCTTTTAGTCCTGACAACATACTCCTTGGGGACAGTCCAAACTGGACTGTAAAACATGCGTGGGTTCTGCTGTATCTTACACAGACCATTTAACAGAATGGGAACAACCCAATTGTCCACCAGACCATAGGATATAGGGATCAACTGAAACTATATGTCTAAACCTGGTTCCTTGGAGTGAACTGAATCCTGGGGAAACGTAACAACGGAACTCCAAAGGAAGTTGCAGGAGGAGCCTTTTCACTGGTCAAGTAGTCCCCTGCTGCTTTGAAACATGGGAATAAGGGACAATTTTCAAAAGGAAGTAATCTGAGATACTCTGAACTCTTAAGCAAAAATAGAGCCTATAATAGTGATACAGCAAGTGCCACTTAATAGTTCCTTGTTCCTCACAAGTAGTGTGTTTTTGCAGATTTTTTTTTTCCCAGTATAGAAGCAGGGCCACAGAGCTGAGAAGGACAATTGTTTGGAGCTGTAGCTCTAGCTGGACCTTGAGATGCTATGATACAACTTTTAATGTAAAATCATGTTATACTGAAATTCTAGACTTCTGTGAGCGATGGACAGCATGGGGCAAAATATACCATCAACCTGTTCTTGGAACATCAGTGGGAGGATAACAAATGGGGACTAACCAAACATACTATCATCAAGGAAATAGAAACACCATTTCAACAAGTAGAACTTGCTATTACCAACAGTAAGTAGCCTAATAAGGAATATACTGAAGGTTTTGGTACTGATAAGAGCTTAATGTTATTGTCGTCTTTTCAGACTCAAATCTGAGTGCGAGGCTAATGAATGTGACAGTGGGAACATTCCTTCCAGATGTGGAGCTTGTGAATTTAACCATTGAGGGGGTAACTGTTGCCGTACCTGAGGCTGTTCAGCATGGATGTCTAATATATGAGATTAGACATGCTAATGGAAGCAAAGCTTATGTAATGCAAGTCCCATTTGATGCAACAAGCATTAAAAAAGAGGTGTGTACTAAGACACTGCTGCATACTATGGTGTAGAAATGAGGACATCACTTGATGATTTTTATTTCTAAATATGATTTTCCTAGTACATGAGAGAGGACATGAGAGCGTACACCCTGAACATCACACTTACATTCATAACCCACCCAAGAAGTGAGACCTTCACTGTCCCAGTCATAGCAGTATCCACTGTTAAAGATGCAGGTAAACTAGTGAAATTTGAGCAAAACTGCACCAACCTGGCTGTGACTAAGCTGGCTATGAACTCAGCTGTTAACTGGGCTTACTTCAGCCAGGAATACTGTCAGTCCTAAATAGCCCTATTAAACTCTGAGAGCTAGCATGCTGGCTGACTCTTCACTGTATTGCAGTACTACCCAGCGCAAGAGGATTTTGTGATGGGAGGAACCTTCATCTCATTATCACTCGTGGGAATGTGGACCAAAACTGGCTACCTTTCATCTCAGACTGGCACCTGACCCCAGAGGCTGCACAGAAGTACAATTACAGCCTGAGGGACAATGGCAGTCACTTGGCAATCTCTGTCCCTTTCCTTTCCTCCCATGTGAACTATGAGGTAAGGATGCCAGCAAGTAGCAATTAAAAGGCATGCTCTAGCTGTGAGATATGAACAAGATAGACTATGTCCTTGAAGGTCATAAAGTAAAACTTACCTTTGAGATAGGCTTCAAAGGATTAATGGAGGGCTATTTTCTACACTTGGAAGAACACTTCAGTTTCTCTTGGTGGTTATTGACTGAAGTAGTCAAGAAAAAAAAAAACCCAAACATTCTGCAAGCACTTTAAGGCTGAGCTATCTTTAATGGCAATTTTACATGCAATGGAGTTTGTATTGCACTCTATTGCAAAGTGACTGAAAAAGCTCATCGTGTTGGCTTCTAGATCAAAAAAATAACTCCTGTGGATTTGACTTTGATCAAACATCATTACCTTTGGCTTGTGATAACCTGACCTCTTAGTTTTTGTGTACTTTAGTTGAACAGTGTGTCTTTATTCTCTTTTTTTAACCTGTGATTGTCATCTCCAGGGTTTTCATACCTCTGGAATAAAGGCTTCACTCCACTTAACCTTGAAGGATGGCATCACCTTGGCTAATAGGAGGGACTTCTCAATTTCCTGCAGATTTCCACCTTCAGAGCTAATACGTAATAACATGTTGGGGGATTAGCTATTAATGCTCTTTGAGTTGCATCATTAAGTCACACAAGCCTATGCAGCCTGAAATGTTTCTAGGGTTTATACTTGTGCAATACCTCATCTGCCTGTCAGATTTACTATAAAATAATACGCTACAAAGCCAGTCAAATTAAAGACTGGATTGACTATCACATTTAGCACAGCAGAGAGCAAAGGAGGTAGGAAACTATTTCCCCTCACATCTCCAAAAGCATGAAGATCTTAAAGGGTGTTTAGGATTTCTGTTTTGGGTGGGTGAGGTTTTTGTTTGAGTTGTTTTGCGTTGGGTTTGGTTTTTTGGGTTTTAAGGTGGTGGTTTTTTTTTTTTTTTGGCGGGGGGGGGTGGGTAGGAAGGGTCAGCTTATAAATCAGTCATTCCAAAATTACTTATGTGGATTGAATATATTGAATATCTTGGCTAGAAAAATACCTTTGGGAAAGGTGAGTCCTCCTGGGATGAAAAAGATGAGTGAAATCAGACTTCACCCATGTAGTGCACACTCTAGAGGCAGCAAGCTTGAAGAAAAACAAGTGTTAGTACTGAAGAGAGTCTTGCTCAAAACTTAATCCTCATGAGCTGCCAAAATGCTTGCTAGCAAATCCATGCAGGACCCTTGTGCTAGGCTACATAATAAAGGAGCTTGAGTACTGATTTCTGTGGAAAACTGTATTTTCTCCTTTAGAGTGCCTGCCCAGTGGCACTGTGGTTATTACTGCAGTGAAACCGGTAGGAATTGCAGACCTGGACACCAGCCTGCTTGTCTTGAGGGACAGACAATGCAAACCCAGTTTAGTGACAGAGAAGACTGCAACCTTCAAGTTCAATGTGAACACTTGTGGAACAAATAGAAAGGTAAGGGCTTAGTCATGGGAAGCTTACCCTGCATTAGGGTAGGGTTATTACTAGAACTGGCAGAGGTTCAGAGTTGAGCAGAAGCTGCAAGAAGGTCACAACTGATATTTGTGTAGTATATCTAAATTTCCTTTTATGAGGATACTAAATATAGTTGGGTGGTAGTTCTTATTTGGTAAGGCCAGAGGTGTTTTCTGAAAATAGCCTTCGGTTTGACACCTCTGAATTTTTCAGTAGTGGACTTGAATGTTAGTTTACACTATTGATGTATAGTCATATGACATGTAAAAGCTGGTTAGGTGTTGCTAATGACTACCTGGCCCAAGATGGTACTGTTCCTGCCACCTGCCTACTGCATAAACGGAAGACAGACAAAATAACAAAGGATCAGATCATGCTCAAATTCAGGTCACCACAAAAGGAGATTACTTCTGTGAGTGTTGCATCTTAAGCAGGACACTGATTCTGTCAGGAGAAACAACTGATCTCTTAGGCTCAGCACACTCCTTTAACAGAACGGTCAGGGTTGGAAGGGACCTCTGGAGATCTAGTCCAACCCCCCCCACCAGAGCAGGGTCACCTACAGCAGTTGCACAGGACAGCGTCCTGGCAGGTTTTGAATGTCTCCAGAGCAGGAGACTCCACAGTCTCTCTGGGCAGCCTGTGCCAGTTCTAACACCCTGCTTTCCAGGGTGTTAGATCGTGTTCAAGGTATTGTTAGCTAATAATCTGTTTCTTCTTGTTTATATCATAGCTGTCAGCTGTAGTCAGCTTTAGTTCAGTAGGTACGGGGCTGTTGGCCAGTAATTTCTAGCCATTCCTAAGCATACTATGCTCAGGACAACCTGCCAGTCAAGTGAAGGGATGTGTATATTGTGTCAAAACCAAAGTAAACCCTAATATAACTGTCCTGTTTGTAATTATGTGTATCTTTCAGTTCAATAGCACAACTATGACATACGAGAATGATGTACTCTATTTCAGACCTGGCAATGATACACCAGTATACCAGTAAGTGTCATTCCCTAGAAGAAGGTTGTCCAAGGCATTTTGGTTTCTAAAACCTAATGTTAAACTTCTTCCCTCAGACTGAAATTTGCATGCTTATATGCAATCAAGCAGACTCTTGATGTCCAATATGAATCTAAGAAGAACCCACCACCCAGTATTAAGCCAGGGTTTGGCTCTCTTGCTCTGTCACTGAAGATTTTCAAAGGTAATGCTTATGTTTAGACTTCACAGAATGGTTGAGGTGGGAAGGGACCTCTGAAGGTCATCTTGTCTAACCCCCCTCCTCAAGCAGGGCCATCTAGAGCAAGTTGCCGGGGACCATGTCCAGATGACTTTTAAATATCTCCAAGGACGAAATGGAAACATCTTTAAGGCCTCTAACAACAGAGGTTTCCATTCCAGAATGCACTACAAATAGTCAGGTATTTGTAGTGGATCAGACAGACACTTATGTCATCAAGGGCACAGGTGTGGTTTTTTTGCTTGGTCTAGGCATACCAAAAGTTCTGTGTAGTGGTAGTAGTTCTCTCCTCTATTCATTCTCTAAGTGTTGCTAAGAAGTGCTAACACTGATCAAAACAACTGTAACCTGTGTCAGAGAAGGAAGCTACATACAATGCTGCTGTAAGATGGTAACTACACCAGCAGAAGGGGCTAACTGAAGCCTTGAACCAAACACTCACCCTGACTGGAGTGGTCCTGATGCATTTTTATCATTTTTTGTAGTATCTTTCTAGAGACTGTTTTGAATGAACATCTTACTCTGAGTTTTGCTGAAGGAGCAATGGCTCTTCTGCATCCTCAGAGCCAAGGAATACAGTTCAGATCTTCACTTTTGTTACCAGTTCTTATTTTTCTACCATCCTATCCTCATTTGCTGACATCCTTATGGTCTGCCAGATTTTATCATTACTGTGCCAGAGTAAATGGTGATGGAAAAAGTGAAACCATGAGTTCATGAATACACACTCTGCAAAAAGGAAACTCTAATGTCAATACTCTCTTCTAGACAAATCCTATTCAGACCCCTATCAGGAATCGGAATATCCTGTGGTAAAATACTTGAGGGAGGCACTGTATTTTGAAGTGGAACTGCTCCAGCCTGAAGATGTGAGACTGCAACTAAACCTGGATGACTGTTGGGCTACAAATACCCAAAGCCAGGACAGCCTTCCACAGTGGCCTATTCTTATAAATGGGTAAGGGGGGCTTCCCTCCTGTATTTGGTAGCTGTTCAGCACAAGGCCCGTTACCTCAGCTGGGAGGAAAAGGAAAGTGGACAGAAATGAGCTTGGGTGCATTGTTTTGTCCTGGTTGCACAATTGTTGCAAGGCTGTGGAGCACATGTTGGTGTCACCACAGTGGCTATGCCTTCTGGTGGCAGCAGGTCATGGGGGTGGCTAGAAGTGCTCCTTGCTAACAGCTTCCAGCTGGAAAGAAAGAACAAGGAGCCCTGACTGGCCAAATGCAAAGGAGGAGGCTCTATCCACACCCTATGGCCAGAGGAAAACATAAAGAGGGAAGAACCTCTGTAGTCCATCTCCTTTACTTGTTTAAAGATCTAGTTGAAGCGATGAAGGTTTAAATTAAATACACTGTTTTTCACTTTCCCAAAAAGGTGTGAAAACAGCGAAGACTCCTACAGAACAGTCTTCCACGAAGTTAATTATAGCTCCAGAGTAAAATTTCCTCAGCACCTAAAGAGATTTGAAGTGAGAATGTTCACTTTTGTACAAGGCACAACTCTGTTACAAGAGCAGGTGAGACATCTCTGTGGTTGTGTGCTCTTGGCAATCCCAATATGTGAGCCTGAAGTGGTGCATGCGGCAAACGCTGTGTAAGATCTTAGCTGGCTAGGTGCTACCTGGAGCTATTAGCCACTTTCTTGAAGGCATACCACTATCAGAGTAGTAAATAAAGACTAGTCAGTTGGCAGTGTTCAGTTCATCTCCTTTCGGGTCAGTACCAATGTTTATCAAACACTTGTTTACTAAAAGTTTACTGATTTGGGGGTCAGTATCAATGTTTACCAAAGACTCCCTGACACGTAATATAAATGTTGTTGTCTTGTAGCTGTATTTCCACTGCAGTGTGGTGATCTGCAGCACTACGCAACAGCCTGCAGGCTTTCTTTGTCCAAGGAGATGCGATCCTGGGAAACACAGACTCGGTAAGAAAATGGGAACTTCTCAAGTCGCTCCTGAGTCTTTGCTTGGCAATATGGCATATGCTCTCAGGAGCTGTGTCAGACTCCTTGTCCTAGCATGTGCTGTACAGAAAATTAAAAGCTGAAATGTCTCACTAGGCCGCAGTGCAGAACCACATTCACACGGGGAGGTGTCATCTGGAGCAGTGCTTGTTAGGAAGGAGAACAACTAGCAGAGGTTGGCGTCAATCTTAAATTACACTACTGAAATACCCAGCACACTGTTGTTGTAACATAACAGACTTCTCTGTGTCCCTTCTCCCTGTAGGTGAATACACTGACTTTTGACAGAGACTAAGCAAGAACTGCTTAGTTTTATGAAGCTGGAGTTAGGTGGCCTAAGCAAGCACAGTCTGCCCACATTTACAAGTAAGGACATCTTGAAAGTGTCTACTGGGAAAATATATTGACAGAGTCTGCTGAGAAAACGGTCAGCTAACCAGTATGGATGTATCCCTGTCTTTAAGTTAAATTACTGTGTTTCTCTCTTGTGTTCCTCTACAGTGTTGAACTCTTAGTCTTTTGTATGATTTGCATCTGACCTAGTCTGCTCAGCTAACTTGTCCAAAACTTGTGTCTAGTCACTTTGCAGTTGGAAGCATCTGGTTTGGGGTAGGGGGAGGAAGGTGGCAACAGGTGTGAAGTCAATTGTAAATCACTCTGGGCTTTTTTAAAGCTTCTGTATGAACAAAGGATTACAGGGGGCTTAACATCAGTAAGAGAAAGTGGTTTTTTGAAGCAAGATGGGAGCTAGCCACTACAGGATCAAGTAGGTTATTAACAGAAAAGCTGTAAACTGTCGATCTCACAGGAGTGTTGTGGCTCTGCAATGTCAAGTTGCCCTCCCTAGTTGAGGGGAGATCACTCACAGGTAGCATCAGTGACTGCTTAGCTGGGTAAGCTGTCAGCCTAAAGGAAAAAAAAGCATTTAGTGAAGATTTGTGGTAGTAATACATGGACTCTATCCACAAAGTGTTCAGGATTCTTCCTTACTAGAGAGCATGATGCTTAGGAGCTCCTGTCAGATTATCCTGTCTCTTTTTTTTTTTTTTTTTTGGGGGGGGGGGGGGGGGCGGGGAGAAAAACTTGGTTTCTTCTTTGCATCTGAACAGTGATAAGAAAACAGTTCATATTCAATATTGTATTTTCCTGTTCTAAGGAAAGCTATTGCTGAGCATGAATTATCCCTTAGGGCTAAAGGTACAATAATGGGTGGCTGCTTTTTAACTTTATAATAAATAGAATTATACTACAGGGAATTTCTGTGAGGTTTAACTTGAGCAGGAAACTATTTTGTGAATCGATTTGCACTTTGTGAAAAAGCATGGTGTCTAAAAGATTGTAGCTCTGTTGTGACAATACCTGTACAGAGATCCCACTAAACAGTTTGTGCTATAATTACAAGCTCATGTTTGTAAGTCTTGTCTGTCTTCCAGTTGCCTGCTAAGCACATCTGTAGCAGATGCCTTTTACTGTCATTCCTGGAAAAATCTATGTGGACTTCATGATGAGGGACACGTCAACTCCCTAGCTGTGCATCAAATCTGTTTTTCCAATAGAGGAGGTTATTATGCTCAAGGAGTCTTACTTTGTTATTCCTGTGGTAGGTGAAGACTAAAGCCATGGAGCTGTGATGCAGAGGAATGAGATGTAAATGTGTCAGCATGGGGATAAAAGGAGAATGCAGAATATCTAAGCCTGACAGCAGACTTGACAGGTCAGAGACTTTGTGCTTAGTGATTTTTTTTTTTTAATTATTATTATTTTCCCCCCCCCTACGTTAACTCAGTGGATTAAGTACCAGCTATTCCTTAGTGTGCAGGCACAATCTATTGAGAAATCAAAGCAGACACCTACAGTCTGCTGCCAGGGGTTTGCACCTAACAGAACATGTCTTGCATCATTCTGACTGTTTCCCAAGAAACAAAACTGCTATGCAGTGTTTTCTCTAGATAGGTGAGTGGCAGTCACAGAATGGTCAGGGTTGGAAGGGACCTCTGGAGATCATCTAGTCCAACCCCCCTGCCAGAGCAGGGTCAACTACAACAGGTCGCACAGGACAGCATCCAGGCGGGTTTTGAATGTCTCCAGAGTGGGAGACTCCACAACCTCTCTGGGCAGCCTGTTCCAGTGCTTCACTACCCTCACAGTAAAGAAGTTCCTTCTCATGTTAAGATGGAACTCCCTATGTTCAAGTTTATGCCCATTACCCCTCGTCCTATCACTGGGCACCACTGAAAAAAGACTGTCCCCATCCCCCTGGCATCCTCCCATTAAATATTTGTAAGTATTAATAAGATCCCCCCTCAATCTTTTCTCTAGACTAAAGAGACCCAAGTCCCTAAGCCTTTCTCCATAGGAGAGATGTTCCAATCCCCTAATCATCTTCGTTGCCCTTTGCTGGACCCTCTCCAGCGGTTCCCTGTCCTTCTGCCTTCTTGAACTGGGGAGCCCAGAACTGGATGCAGTACTCCAGACGCGGCCTCACCAGGGCAGAGTAGAGGGGGAGGATGACCTCCCTCGACCTGCTGGCCACACTCTTCTTGATGCACCCCAGGATGCCATTCGCCTTCTTGGCCACCAGGGCACATTGCTGGCTCATGGTCATCCTGTTGTCCACCAGGACTCCCAGGTCCCTTTCCACAGACCTGCTCTCCAGCAGGTCAGCCCCCAACCTGTACTGATGCATGGGGTTATGCTCCCCAGATGCAGCACCCTACACTTGCCCTTGTTGAATTTCATCAGGTTTCTCTCTGCCCAAATCTCCAGCCTGTCCAGGTCTCGCTGTATGGCGGCACAGCCTTCTGGCGTGTCAGCCACTCCTCCCATTTTTGTGTCATCAGCAAACTTGTTGATGATACACTCTATCCCTTCATCCAGATCATCAATGAATATGTTGAACAAGACTGGGCCCAGTACTGACCCCTGAGGGACACCACTTGTTACTAACCTCCAACATTGTTCATCTGCCGTGACAATGCTCTACCAGCACAGCGTGGGCTGCCTTGGGTAGCCTGAGCCACCTTCTCCCCTCTTGCTGTATGGGGAAAAAATGTAGTAACAGGGACTGCTGTGAGAACCAAGCATAAGTTTGGGCAGCCTACTTCAGTTCTGCTAACTCAGCCTCAGGTGTGGCTTCCTGGGTTTCTGATCATAGAATCATAGAATGGTTTAGGTTGGAAAGGACCTTGAAGATCATTGAGTTCCAACCCCCTTGCCATGGGCAGGGACACCTCCCACTAGACCAGGTTGCCCAAGGCCACCTCCAGCCTGGCCTTGAACACCTCCAGGGATGGGGCCTCAACAACCTCTCTGGGCAACCTGTGCCAGTGCCTTCCCACCCTCAAAGTGAAAAAATTCTTCCTGATTCCTTTCTTCAGATGAACACTCACAAACAACATCACTTAGGAATAGAAACCTGGTATTTACAGTCTTGTCTAAGATAGTTTTGTTTCCTTTCATAGGATTAGTCAGTGTTTTGAGATCCTTTATATGTTGACAGGGATTTAAGAGCTGTTGAAAATCAAGATGATGCCTGGGTAAATTGTGGCTTTACTCTTAAGCTTCTCCAAAAGCTCTGCCTAGTGCTACTTTGAAAATGAAAAGTGTTAATAGACAAGATGGTCCCTTTACATTTTTGATAGGTCGGAAAACTCAAGGAGATTCCCCTCCATGGTTGGACTAGGATTTATATAAACATTCTTGTCAAATTTTTTCCAACAGCATGCAAGGCACACAATCCATTTGAATATCAGTAAAATCTCTTAAAGATGACATGACAGTAATACTCTCTCCAACTTAGAGGTGTCTGTTTATACTAAAATTCAGGAACTGCCTTCCGGGTTACATATATAAAAAAGGTGGGGGGGAAATCCTCTTCAAGTGTTGTATCAACACCTCTTTGGCTTTTAAGTGGATATTTTATGACCACATGCCTTTCCCCCTGGTATTTGGGATGTTATTTTTATATCCCTGTTAACACAAGTTGAAAGGAGATCAATCTTCTTTGTTTATGCTTAATGTCTTCTGCAATTTCAACAGGTGAATGATAAAAGTCTAAGGGAGAAAAGAGAAGTCTGGTGTGATTTGTTTTTATAGGAAAATAAGAACACTAATAGAAATGTACTGCAGACAGTTATTTCCACTTCAAATAAATGGTGGTGAGTCAGTGCTACAAGCAGCCTCATTGTATCTGGTCACTGACAGAAATGCAGGGCTCTATTTTAAAATACAAGCCATTTCACTGAATATAGATTATAGGAAAAATATGTACTGCTTTGGTGATTTAAAGCAGCAGCAACTTACTATTAATACTGGAAAACTAAGAAAACTGGCACATTTTCTGGCCCAAGTAATTTTCTCTTTTGGTATATTGATTTGCTTTTTGTTTTATGTCTCAAAGTCTTCACTAAAAGAGTAAGTGTTATACACCTCTATCCAGAGACAAATGTTCTGACCATGATCTAATGATTTGGGAAGCTTTGGTTCAAGTTTTGGCTTCTACCACAAATCTTTTTGAGTCTGCAGCTACTCACTCCCATATAAAGGCTGTTTCCATTTGTGCATGTGAGTCCAGAAACACCTAAACACAGTGGTAGCTAGATCCCCAAACCCCAGACAGGCGTGTGCTTTGAAAGAAATGCTTTAAAGCAGAAGTGAGCTGAATAGGTCTCCTTATGCTACTTGAGGTACTGATAAAAGAGCAAACCTTTGCTTCTTTACATAGCAACATGAGCCTAAAGTCAGGGGCTTGATCAAGGAGGCGGTTCATATGGACCCAGCTTCTATAGCTTATTTAAAACAAGCTGCTTCATTGGGAGCTGGGACTTCTCTCCACATTGGAGCTCCCCATGGCTTAAATGCAATAACAGCATTTATGTTTGCATGGCAAGTAAGCTGGGGAGTAAAAGTCAGATGCTGGCTCCTTAGAGGCTGAGGTGCATGTATAATGGAGGGGGGCTGTTGCTGGTTTGTTGGCTGTGAGTTTTTTCATTTGTTGGGGTGGTTTTTTTTTTTAAGCTACTGCCATGCGGAGCTGGAGGGATGGCCCCTGGCAGCCCTGGGCTGAGGGGGGGTGGACCTGTGGCATTTACTGGGTCAGCAGCTCCCCCAAGGAACTGGCCGAAGCCCTTTTTCAGGGGGCTTTCTTCCCCCCCCAAGCACACCTATGTGCAGCCCAAATGTGTAACCATAAAACCTCTTGGCACCTACGTGGTGCTCCTCAGGGTAGAATTTCAAAGTGCTGCGTGTGTGCAGGCGGGTGGCCGGGGCCCCGCTCTGCTTTGGGTGTGAGGGGTGAGCTCTGCTGCCCCAAGAGACGGGGCTTGCCTGGGGGGCTGCTCCCACCTGTGGTCCTCTACCCACTGGGGAATAGTCTCTCCAAGGTTCTTGGTCTTCCCAACAAGAGAGAACTTGACTTCCTTGCCACCTTCAGGGTGTTTCTCTAGGGATTACTGCTGCTGTCAGGCAATGCGCTGCTGCACCCTTTTATAGGGTGGGCAGAGATGTTGTGACTCTGAATTCAGGTGGAAAGCCTGCCCTGGAGAGCAGAGTCGTATGAGTGTCTTGAATCTTGGGCTAATACCTTACCTACTAGGATTCCCCCTTCCCATGGCTGTGCCTTCTGCTCAATAAATCAGCATCATATACTTCCAGCTGCATCAGAACAGCCTCTGGTCTCTGAGGTATGAGAAAGAAGCCCAGTCTTGTTGCTGCTCTCAACACCTCACTCCAGCAGTACCAACTGCCTGGCTGAGGGCATCAAAGGACTTAACTTGTATAAGATCCTTTCAACATAATATATGGTATCACTCATGAGGTATAATTACATGTACCAATTTCTTGTATGAGAAATTTGTGAATTGTGAATGCAGTGGAAAACTATGTGGTGGTGGTTTCTTCCTTTGTACCTGTGTTCTGTTCTCCACATCAGTGTGGAATTTTGGTCGCATGCTGAATGGGAAAAGGGGGAGATCCTGCGGCCAGAAGAGTTTGTTTCATTGTCTGGGATTGTGGGGGGTTGACCCTGGCTGGACACTGGGTGCCCACCAACGTGCTCTGTCTCTTCTCCTCAGCTGGGCAGGGGAGAGAAAACAGCAAAAGGACAGGGAGAGATCACCATCACAGGCAAAACGGACTCAACTTGGGGGAGGGGCTGTGGAATTTATTACCAATTGCATCAGAGTAGGATAATGAGAAGTAAAACCAAATCTTAAAAACACTTTCTCCTCACCCCTCCCTTCTTCCTGGGCTCAACTTCACTCCTCATTTCTCTTCTCTCCTCCCCCTGAGTGGTGCAGTGGGACAGGGAATGGGGGTTGTGGTCAGTTCTTCATATGTTGTCTCTGCTGCTCCTTCCTCCTCAGAGGGAGGACTCCTCACACTCTTCCCCTGCTCCAGGGTGGGGTCCTTCCCATGGGAGACAGTCCTCCACGAACTTCTCCAATGTGGGTCCTTCCCATGGGCTGCAGTTCTTCACGAACTGCTCCAGTGTGGGTCCCTTCCACGGGGTGCAGTCCTTCAGGAACAGACTGCTCCAGTGTGGGTCCCCCAGGGGGTCACAAGTCCTGCCAGCAAACCTGCTCCAGCGTGTGCTCCTCTCTCCATGGGTCCCCAGGTCCTGCCAGCAGCCTGCTCCAGTGTGGGCTTCCCACAGGGTCACAGCCTCCTTTGGGAACATGTAACTTAATTCCTCAGCCGTGGACTTACAGTGGTTGCTGGGCTACAACTTTAGTTTTATTTTCATGTAGTTTTTTTAACATAGTAAGAGAAAATGCTTACAAGTGAAAGACATCCTCTAGCTCTGTGACTTGTGCAACCTTTGCAGACTTGAGCTTTCACTTTTTGGCCTCTGTTCTATGGGTTATTATGGTTTTGCTGTTGGAATTCAATAAAGCTTTATGGACCTTATGTACGGTCCTGGGGGCTAGATCTCATATCCTCAAGTGGGGAGCTTGGTCTCTTTTGCAGGAATTAAATATCCTAAATTCATGAAGGTAAGGGAGAGGGGAAAGAGGAGGAACCTGGGCTGTGTTCCATTTTATTCAAAGTATTTAAAGGTAAGGCAGCAGCCACTGGACTTCCGGGTCTAGAGAGTGTCAGCGGGTAAGGTCTCATTCACTGCCAGAGAAGCAGTAAAGTCCTCTTCTGAAACTCAGAGCTTTGCCTTTATGGTTACCTAGAGCTGTTGCTCCACTTTGGGCTCACAGGGAGACAGAAAGAAAATCTACGTGTACCTAGAAAGATATAGCCTAGAACTGTCAGGGTCTTCAGCCACCCCTGTTTCCGGGGTGGTGGGAAATGCTGACCTTGAGCTGCTTCTCAAATCAGCAGGGTACATCTTACTGGACCACACTTTCTGCATACAGTGTTGCTCAGCTTCATCTAGGAGCAGCAGCCTCCTGAAGCCATTAGCCATCAGCGTCTTCATTTGTACATGGGGAAACTGAGGCAGCAATGCTGGATGACCAGCTAAGGTCATAGATAAGCTAGCAGTAAAAGTGGATCCTTCCAACTCCTTGTTCCTCCGCTTTAACCATGACCCTATACGCTTCCTTAGCTAAAGAGCAAAAAAACATAGTCATTAGCTATAGTTTTAGGTGTGGAAGATACAAGGAACAAGGTTAAAAGCCTTCCCAGTTTACGAAACCAGTATACTTGTGAATGATGATGGACTTCAATCAACATCACAATGACAGGACTATCTTCCTGTGCATCTGCTAGTGGTTTGCCAGCACTAGTGAGCAGGTACCCCTTTACAGCAACAAGAGTCTTCGAGAAAAGACTCGGGATCAAGTTTAGTTGTGGTTCTGTGCAAGATCCCGTAGGTAATGTACAGTTTCACTCTCTTGAACATTGTGAGGACCAAATCCAAAACATAATCCAGACTGACTTTGTCTATGAGGCTTTTTATCTGCTCAAATGTAGAGTAGTTGCACAGGCTTATACTGAGGAACGCTATGCTGACATTAGTGCTGCCATCTCGTGTGGGATTAAACATTTTCTCTAGTTTGCCAATTTTACGGGGTTTAAAAAAAAATGATTCTATTTATATTCTTGCTGAAACCCTAAAGCTTGTGAGAAATCTAACATGGGTTAAAATAAAACAAACATATGGGATATGCTTAAATGTGGTCATATCTCAAGTGATGGTGTTACCTGCAGAAATTGGAATGTACCTGCTTTTTTGAGACACTGATGGATTTCACGCGGATTGTTCCAACATGCACGTACCATGTGAGAAGAGCACTGAGTCAGCTTAGGCTGAGTCTTGGAGAAAAACATGTACAAAGATAATTGGTTTTCCTTCCAAACAGAAAGAGGGAAAGGAAAAAAAAAAAAAAAAAAGAAGGATGCATTAAAGCTTTAGTTTTGCGGTGCTGTGCTACAGGATGTATCCACAAAGCTAAACCATCTGGTCCACACAGGCATGCTGATCTCTCCATCCTGGTGAGATGAGCCTGTTACCTCCTGGCTGCCTCTCCCTCTGTGCCTTACATCACCCCGTGGAGAAAAGGTTAATCTCACTTAATTAGCGCCACACAACTCAGCCCTGGGTTTTGCTCCTCTCTGTGCGTTGCTGGCCTCAGCACAGCCGAGTCTTACAGATCCGTCCGCAACAAGATTTGCAAAGCAACCCATATTTTTTGGTGGTGGGGCGAGACCTGTGTGATACTTGATGAAAGTCACAGTAATTACGGATTAAGGCTATGTCCTCTTTTGTTTGGTTTTTGGAGGGTTTCATAGGTGTGGTTTACAGGACTGTCACTAGCTGTAGTGAACAGCTGATCTGACAGCTTTTAATAAAGAGACATTATGTTTACTAGAACCCTCCCAGGTTTCAGTACACCTTGGGGATAAAACTTTGCATCTTTCTGATACCTGGATCAATTTATTTCATGTCAGAGAGAAGGAAGAGAAGGAAGACAACTTAGCCTAATCTTATTTGTTCTAGCAATTTGATGTAAAAACGTCTTCCATAATTTATCAGGCATTGAAGCAATACATTAAATACAGAAATATTATATGCTTCTGTATATATTAATAAAGACGACAGGATTTAACAGCAATTTATCTACAAAAAATGTTAGTTTGCTTATATTTCATTTCCAATATTTAGCAGTCATCATTGTTAGATTTTACTTATCTAGCAATCAGACATATAATACAAGATACAGACTATGACACTGATATTTATTTGTTTAGGAGAAAAGATGTTCTCACTATTACTTAGTTTCCTGAGTTTTAGGTACAGTGGAAACGTGGATAAATAGACACGACCTGAACTAACTGTACATATTCTTCCTCATCCTGATATTTAAAGTGCCTACAAATCAATACACTTAGTACTCCTATAGTGTTGTTGTCATTCACTTTTTTAAAATACAGTTTAAAACCTATGGATTTACTATTGTCCTTATTAAACAGAAGATCATCCAGAACAGTGATACGTAAATCCTAGAAAGACCAGTTGGCTTGCTTTTTTTTTTTTTTTTAACTTTTGTATCAGACTAGGTTTAATATTTTTCAGAAGCTTATTCTTTAAAAAAAAAAAAAAAAAAAAAAAGCAGAAAGCAAGACTTCTGTCTCAGCGACCTGCAGCTCAAGTTTTTAGGCAATCCTACATCACCTTCCAGCATCGTGTCCTATGTACAACGGCAGCCCTTGCTCTCCCTCCCTCACTCCGTCCTCCTCTCGCGCCCCATGCCACCGTACTCTGGCAAAGAAGAAATTTTGCTGTTTTTTTTGTTTGTAGAGACCCTGAGCATGCCGAGGCGGGTGCTCCAGGTGGGGTCTATGCCCTCTTGACGCTGTTGAGGAGCTCCGTCAGTTCGCTGATGTACTTGATGGTGTACTTCAGGGTTTGTATTTTGGTGAGGGGCTGTCCCCTCTGGCTGTAGATGGGGGGCAGGTAGTTGCGCAGCGTGTGGAGCGCGTCGGCCAGGGTCCTCATCCGCAGCTTCTCCCTCTCGCTGGCCTTCCTCCTGCGCTGGGCGGACATCCGCACCTTGGTGCCCTTGGGCAGCCGAGCCTGCCCGGGGCTGGGCAGGTAGGCAGGGGGGAAGTCCACCAGGCTGTAGCCCACCAGGCTGTAGCCCACCAGGCTGCTGCCACCGCCGCTGCCGTAGGGGGTCTCTGCCGCTGCCGGGCAAGGGGACGAGGAGTAGGATTCGAAGGAGGGCGTCGGGGATAAGCTGTGCGGAGACGAGACAGGGTGCAGCTCAAAAGTCCCCGCAGTGTTTTTCCAGTCCCAGGACGATAAGCAGACAGAGTGCTCCGAACTCAAAGAGTCTTCCATGTTTATCAACGTCTCGTGCAATTTGTCCATGCTGGAGGAGCGCTGGGGAGAAGCAATGCCCTCTGCCCGCCAGCAAAGGCTGGAGCCGCCGGCTGCCGAGACCTTTTTATGATGGAGGGGGGAAAGTGACAGAGTGGGAACGTGGGTTTGGCAAGAGGAGTTCAAAGGAGCGCCACAAGTGCTAAGATGGAAAATGAACTCCTGATGTGCTAGTTTCTTCTCAGTGATAATTATCAACCTTCAGCTAAAAAGCCTTTAAGCTAACAGGCAACAGTGAGAAAGGAGGAAAAAAAGATTATCTTCTTGCAACTAAATCAATTAAGGCTGCGCATCTACATGTAACGTTGCGCTGGGGGGATAAGTGGTGAGAGAGGAAAAAGAAAATTAGCCATTTTACAAAACAATTTACAGACACAGAATTTAAACATAACGACCAATAACACAAACCCTACATTTAAGCCACTGAGCCCTGATTTCTGTGTAACTGGAGGTGATGGCACTAGAGCAGTGATGATTTGATCCGCACTGACTGCTGCTGAAAGAGTCTCTCGTTATCTGCAGCTTAATTGTGAAAGATAAATGAGGTTTATTTGGATTTGTGTGTGTGGTGGTTCTGTGGCTTTTTCTTCTCATGAGATCACAGCTTGTCTCTGGACCACTTTGGTTTTCAACAGGAGAAAGGAGGAAAGAATAGCACTGCATTCCCTGCAGTCTGTAGATCCATCTGTTATTTTAAATCATGACTGAGAAATGAAAAAAGGAAATCTGTAATTGTAAACAAAGTCAAAGTCCCATTTAAAAAAATAAAGAAAAAGAAAGAGGAAAATTTAATTTTTAAAAAAATGTCTAGGATATAAAATAAACAGTGTATAAACTTTATAAACCCTGAAAAATATCTTACATGGAAATTTAGTTCAAAGTAATATACAGATTAGTTGTGTGTAATAGAAGACCAGAAGCTACTTCTATAAAACTTTCTGCCTCTAGTAATCCATTCTTCAGCCAAGAAAAACCTTTTTCAGCCCTGATTCAACGCAACAGTGAAGTTATATGTTAGGCTGTTCAAGTGAAAACGTATATCCTATAAATTAATAGCATTAATAATGAGCGGTTTTCATCTCTAGGCTTCGGAACAGCTTACTGTGATGATTAATGATCTCTATTACTCTGGGGAAACGGATACGCAGAGGCAAGGAGCAACTTGCCCAAAATCACACAGCAAATCATTAGGGGAGCCAGGAAAACTGTCCAAAACTACTGAGGTCTGCAGCTCTACGGAGCAGCTCGGCTGCCAGCCATGACTTTGTATCGGCCCATAATGGAAGCAAAATCTAATATATAATGAAAAGAAGGGGAGACAGTGTGCCAACCTGGAGAAAAAAGAAAAACAGAATTTATTTTAGAGATTCCTTCTGTGTGCACCATAATCCACTCTGAAAAAAGGGGGGTAAACGCCTCTGAATGGCGCAGAGCTGAACCAAGTTGAGGCTTTCCGGAATAGATCATTTCTTTTTGATTGTGAAATCCTCACTACAACCACTCAAAAAAAACCACCCCACAACCCAATACTCCTCATAGTCATTAGGAAGGCTCTTGTGATTTTTTATGAGTTTGGGATCAACATGTTGGGAAGCAGCTTGTAGGAAGCTTACTGATTTTATGCTGAAAGGAATAAGAAAAAACCAAAAAGTGAAGGATTTTAGCATTTTAACCCAGGCTGAGAGAATTTCACCATGATGACATCTACCCCAGGCAGAAACTCCAGGCACAGCTCCCCACAGTCAGGCGTGCTTTGGAGTTTATGGTTACCCGACCACATTCTGAGCTCTGCTTTACTCCTTCTTTAAGGAAAATGAGCTGAAACAGTCTTAAGAATCACAAACACCTGCTACAAATTAAAATTAAGACAAGGTGAATGATGCGTATTTTCTGTGTCTTCAGTGAACTGAATGAGTTTCATTGACAACAGTCATAAGGCCACAAGTTAGACACAAGGTCTAATTTAGCATAAATAGGGGATTCATTTTTGTCCCAGTTAGTCTCCCTCCCACTCTTTTTCTTTTTTCCTTCCTGTATTTGTGTTTATAGTGCCTTTCCCATTTGACACGTCCCCTGCGCTTATTTTATGTCTTTCCCCTTTTATAAGGGGCAAATGTAAAATATAATTATAAGTCTACAAATGGACAAAAACGAGGAGGGGGAGGTGGAAGAGAAGGAATTTCTGTGTGCCAAGAAAAAGGAGCTTACAAGTATATTTATGTGTGTGTACATATATAAATATTTTAAAAACACGCATATTGAGTGCATAAATATAAAAACTGTTCAGCTCGGCAGTTTTGATATTGGAACCAAAGGTTAATTAAATGCAGTCAAATTTAGAGGCAAAAATTTGAACAAGTCACTTGTTTGCTGTCTGTAAATAATGCATGTTGCCAGTTAATTTATACCCCTAGTGTATGGGTAAATTATCAAAAATATTGCTGAGGTACCAAGAGGGGAAAAGATTTTGTGCATGTCCAAGATGGCATTGCTATAAATGACAGGTGTACACAGTCAGATTTCATCTCTGTATTCTGATATAAAGGGATCGGGATGAGATTAGGCAGGGAAAAGGAATGCCAATTATAGCAATAGCTGTATCTTTTCTTATATCTTATAGGTGAATATTTAGAGCGACCAGGGCAGGCTATTAGGGTGTGTGGACAACTGCTCAGGTTGCATGAAAAAATCACTGGGTCTTATAAACTTACTTATACTCTTATAAACTGTTACATGGGCAAGAAAAATTTAGAGGCTTTTCTACACTAGTAAATAATAAAGGGTTAATGCTGATACTTGCAAACTGCCTTGCAGTTGTGCATCCTGTTTCATTACCGTTGTGCACGCTGATGCTGGTTTAGCTTGGACCCACCTAGTTATGACCCAAACATTGCCTGCCTGTGGCTCAGGGGATGCCACCGAGGGCATAAGGGTGAGCAAAGCGTTTACCCATATGAAAGCAAGCTTTGCCATAACACGTGTCTTCAGAGCCAGAGAAGGGCCTGCGGCCCCGTTGGCTCTACTGGTATAGACGCAGCCAGAGGTTCAGTTTTGAAAAACAGCCACATATTTCTACCCACAGCTCCCAGGTTCCCAAAATGTACTCATACAAAGTGTGCGTCAGTTTTGGCCAAATTGGGAAGCTGTGTGAGGTCTCTCCACGATCCCTGTATGATCAACAGCCTATGTAAAGTCAATGGAGTCTCATAGTATTTAGCTGGTTTTGGATTAGTTAGTTTTGGATAGCACTATGTTTCAACCCACAGGTATGAGAATCCACAGTTAGGAAATTATGTCTCAAAGCAGGGACAATTATACCAGGCAAAAATGACTGGAAATGGTAGAACAGTTCAAGGTGGTGTTTTATAACAGGGCCTCGAGAAGTACCATACAGAGGAAGGCATGGCTACAGGCTGGTGTATTTTTCTATACCCTATGACTCTTTGATGCTCTCTCACTAAAGAGCTAAGAAAGTCTAGTATTTCAGGTAGCATCTTCCTAGAAAGTAAATCCATGCCAAAAAAAAAAAAAAAGAAAAAAAAAAAGGTGTTTGCAATCTTTATTTTACTCTACCTCTCACAAATTTTAGGAATTCCCTTTTTGTCTGTCAGTAATGTCAAAACATTAGAGGGCAGTGAGATATGAGGCTAACACCAATGAAATACGAACTGACACTTAATAAATGATAAGACATTTTCTGCTTGACTGATAGTTTTGATTTTCATTTCAGAAATTTATTCTGCAATATAAAGGCTAACGTCTCAATCTTCATCTCCTTTAAAATGAAAGGATCCCTGCTTATATTTCTGAATTCATTATGGAAGGGAGGAGAAGCATGGACGCATGGAAGAAGCAAAAATTTTTCCATTTTAAAAAGAAAAGACATGGAATAGAAAACTTTTAGAGCTTCCATATGTGCCTGATTCAGATTTTAAATTTAAAATAAGTTGTCCAAATAATTGCTGTGATCCACGAGTGTGGTAGATAAATGCGCTTTTTGTGTACAGTTATTTAAGGACTGATCTACTTTTTTTTTTCCCCTACATTAAAGTGTATTTCCACCAAACTGTGAGTTTGGTAGGAGAAACAAGCTAGCAACAATAAGTAAAAAATCATATCGGATGGGAAGAAAGCAGGCTGAAACTGAATAAACATGGATAAATGTGTTTCAACACCACTAATCCCATAACAGTCAGCCTCCTTCACAATTAGGACAGAAGCCCAGTCTTATTTACTGACAAGAAGCAGATCATACTAATATCCTTGTAGAGCACTTAGACGGTAAAGCCTCATCTTGCAGTTTGTACCGTGAAAAAAATATCTAACTCCCAAAAGCTTTTAAAGTCATTTCATCTCTTATTTAACAAGAGGTTTCCCGAGTATTCGCTGCTACGCCGCCCACTCACTGCGGAGGTGGCTGCTGCCATCCTGCTTTACAGAGGCGTAGAGGAGGAGGCAATCGCCCGTATATAAAACATGGGGTGAGCAGCTGCAGGTCTCACTAACTTCAGCAGACGCAGCAGGTGTTCAACACTTCTGAAAAATAGTGTTGAACACCTCAGTTTATGCCCAAGCTGGCAATAAAGGAAGGAAAGGATCTACCACATTTGTCATCCAGAGTCACATTAGCCACCAGACGATGCTTCTCTCCTTTTTAAGACTTTTCCTCAATTTGGATAGGTCCTTTTTTTTTTTTTTTAATTAGTAGATTTTGCAGCTTTTTCCTAGATGTAGAAGATGGTTAAACCTGTGTCTAACCTCGACTGAAATAAATAAGACTTCTAAGTAAGCAAGCAGGTCAACTAATACAGGCTTTTTTTTTTTTTTTTTTTTTTTTTGTTGAAGTCAATATGCCAAACAATAGGGATGAATAGCCAGCTACTACTCCCAGAAGGAAAGAAGCCAGTAATAGAAACAGGACTAATCCTGGGTCCAGCTCTGTGAAAGGAAGCCCAAAACCCTTACTATAATCAATGAAAACCATATGTAAATTTGATTTCTAATTTTTATTACTGCCTTTGGCCAAGCAAACATGTGGCTAACACAAGAGAAAATGTTGTTATCCATTTGTAGGAAGACCAGAAATAGTCCAGTTCTAGTGCTGTTAAAAAATCCTGCCACAGATGTTTAAAACCTTTAATGTTCTCAACACTGGGCGTAACTCCCAAATGCCAACCAAAGAGCCTGCTCATGGAGAAGAAACAGTCAAGTGAGCGTCATCGACTTCACCAGCGCTTTGCATAGCGACAAGCATCTCTCTGGCATTGCCCTGGCAGGATCAGGATCTATCTATTCGCTTTACATTCTCAAATGTAAGTATTTGATCCTCCAAATAGTGGCAGTCTCCATCAACTGACAAGTGACATCAGCTCCGCAACTCATTTAAAACATCTGATCTCCAAGCAACTGGCTTCCCAGATGAAAAGGCCTACGTGTGGAATTTACACCTACCCACCTTTTAAGTCAGGAGTTTATTACCTAGTGGTTTTCAGCTGATATTTAGGAATGTCTTTTTAATACCCCTGTTAACAGAAGTTGAAAGGAGGTTCGACTATGTGGTTGGTCTTTAATGTCTACTGGCTACTTCAGCCAGAAGGAAAGGGCAAAGCTAGGGGAGGAATGGGAGACTAATAAGGTTTATTTTGCTCAGAAAATGAGAAATAACAGATATAATCAAAATAATAGAAGCTGGTTGGGTAGGAGAACTCCATTATTGTTTACTGCAGCTTCATTGTATCAGCTTCCACATTTGGTTTCAAATAATTTTGTCTGCTTTAATGAAGCTGACATAGTTGACGTGTTTCAGTTTTTCATGGGAGAGGTGGAGGATTACCTGTTGCAAATACTTCAAGATCATCAGCAATGCCTCCTTTTCTACCCAAAAGCATATATTGAGATTTAATAAATGATAAAATACAATATAGGTTATCTCTAAGTGTTTCTTTTAACTCTCCCCATGAACAGCTTGATGATTGCCTTTGCTACGTGTGACAGTGGTTTCACAGAGCTTTTTAAAAAAACAGCACCTTGGGGTCCCAGAGGAAGTTCAAGGTTTGCACTCTTGCTTTCCTGCTATTACAATGGCCTTTTGCACCCTGTGCTCTAAATGGTTCATTTTGATGAATTTTCCAAAACTATGTAAATCTTACAAGAAATTCCAACAGCCAGGAAAATTGCATTAAGGGCTCAGTCATGACTATTTCTAGCCGAGCCGCACAGCTGAAGCTGGGTGTTTGTGAAAGGAGCTGTTTTTCAATGGCTGTGATTGCATTTCAGCTCAGGCTGTTCCTTTTCATCCACTGAACCCTCCTCATCTGTGTCTGCTCATTTCTGCCTCCCCCGTGTCCCAGCACTGATGTGCAGAATTGCTGCACGCTGCTAATAGAAACCGTGTTTCATCTCGGTGCTAAATGAAGTTATGCTCTGGGCACAGCCCGCGGTTCAGTTTAATAATTATAAAATGGATCGATAGTCCAGGTAAGAGACAACATACAAGTGTTAGATTACAAATTTTATTTAGCTCTTACATACTTCACATTCTGAAATAAAGCGCTGTGTGCCTGTTCCGCCACCTTTCACAAGCACATGGTTAACCCATGAGTGAGGCCCATTGATTTTAAACTGCAATCATAAATTTCTTGGCAAGTTGCTAAATCTTAATTTTCATCACATTCAATCCCACAAAAAAAAAAAAAAAGTCTGTTTTTCAGTCTACTGATGAACATGAATGGCATATTAAGTTTGAGTTTGGGGTTTTTTTTGCCTTTGAATGCTTCCATGAATTTTGCCTAACAAATTAAACTCGGTGTTATAACAGTCCCATGAACACATTTGGGTAAAATCGTTCCCATTTTTAATAGCTAAACTTTGCACATACAGCAAGTTTTCAGATTACACAAAATTGGAGGGAAGTGGTTAATACATTGGAGAGCAAAGCTTCAATTCAGAGGGACCTGGACAGGCTGGAGAAAATGATCCAGGAGCAGCCTCGGGAGGTGCAAGAAAAGCAAATGCAAACCCCTGCGCCGGGTGAGATGCCCAAATGCAGCAGCACAGGCTCAGGACCACTGGCCAGGAGGCAGTGGAAGACCTGGGGAACCTGGTGGGTTGTCAGACTGGAGCAAGTCCAGCGAAGGGTCACCAAGCTGGCCAGGGGGCTGGAGAACACAGCGTATGGGGAGAGACCCAGGGAGCTGCGTCTGTCCAGCCTGGAGGTGAGAAAGCTCAGGGGAAACTTTACCGCTGCCTGCAACTACCTGGTGGGACAGTGAAAGAAGAGCAACCAAACTCTTTGCAGAAGTTCACAGTGGAAGAAAGAGAGACAACGAACACATCCAATGCTGAGTCTCACAAGCCTTCGACCTATCAAAGCTGCATTACATGTTTCCTGTTGTACTTCTGGTGATGGAAGAGACTGATATTTTTCCTGCCTGATTAGATTTGTGGGCAGTTGTGCTTGGGTGATAAGGGCATGGTGCAGAGGTCTCTATTCTCCACCACTGAAGACCCTGCTCCCTTTCTTTGCCTCGTGATCAACTTTTATTTTCCACCTCTTCTCAATTTTTCTGCCTCTAGCTTGTCCCACCTATGACTAAACATCATTTCTTTTCCTCTTTTCTCTATATTTTCTTTTCCTTTCTCTCCTTTTCTTTTTTTTTTTTTAAGGTTTCGTCTATTTGATTTTCAGTTTCTTTCTCATTCTTTTTGGTGCTTCTTGATACTGACAGGAGAACACGATGCCTTTTTAACATCCCCTGCCCATATAAATCATACCTGTCTGTTTACCTGCTCAGTTGAATGGAGAAAGTTAATGTTAGAAGTGGAAAACATTTAATTATCCACCTGAAACAGGCTTTCAGGAAGTCCAAAGCACAGGTTATCAACTAAATATTTACAGTAGTTATAGTTACAGTATATAGTTATATATAGGGGTTCAATTAAGGTTGTAAAGTCGCAAGAAATCATTTACTGCAGGCCACCATTGTTTAGGAAATTCTTATATTGTTTTAATTTCTATTTTTGAAACCCATGAGAGAGAAAAAAACACCTAAACTCCTACCAGGGAAACTTATGAATGGGCTAGTAAATCAAGCTTGTAAATCTATTAGGTCAAACAAAGAGAAGGTAAAACAAAGAGAAGGTAAAATGTGGAACTGGTGGGAAAAAGGGATTACCAATCAAACTCTTCTCTTGCCTTCCCTCTGAGAGCCCACGTAGCTGTGTGCTGCTGGCCACCCCGGCACTCTGATGAGACACAGACATCTGGTCTGCACCCTCCCCAAGTTCCTGCTTAGTTAATGGTAATTGGGATGTGTAAAATCAGTGCATGCATGAATAAGCAGGTAGACCTTACAACAGCAGGTATGCAAATTTTGAGGGCAGCTGGTCCTGGCTAAAATTCTGCTCTTTTAGGGTCCAGTTTGCTACAAACCAGGGAGAACAGTAAAGCACTGTCTGGAGAAGCAGCACAATCACACGGATAGAAAACCAGGCCACAAATGTCCCGTTCTCAGCTCTGTTACTGACCTGCATGATCACAGAGACCCCCATCTTCTGCTCCCCGACATCTCCCCCTGCCTTAGACACAGACTGTGTCAGGGGAGGGATTACCCCTCTGCAGAGATCTTCTATATGATGCCCACCACAGTGGTAAACTTAAAGCTTCTGATACTGTCCTATTACAAAATACTGTATAAAATGGAGAAAGCATCAGAAAACAATTAAATCTAAATTGTCCAGGTAACATCATTGTTTTAAACCAGTTGAGCCCCCAGAGAAGCAATTTTCTAAAGTAAATCTTGGCAAATGGGTTGTAGTCAAAAAAGGAAAAAAGGAAAAAAGGGGAACTTAAATTTCCCTGACATTGACCTGCCCTGTCAGGCTGGGATGCACATTCATCAGCCTCTTGCTCTTATCTGGTATCTGACATTCTGTGACGAGTTGAAAGCAAAGTAACACAGATGGATAGTGCTCTCTTTTGAAGAACAAAACGTTCCAGGAACTGAATTTTCAAGTACATTCAGCATGAAGTTAACTCTTAGATTGTAGGAGCAACTTTAAAAGGTGAGAGAAGAAGGGAAAAAACCAAAACAAACAAACAAGCAAACCAACAAAAAAAAACCCCAAACACCAAAACCAAACCACTTCCAAAGGGCTGTTGGGAATTCCCTACTAATGTGCATCTAAAGTAAGCTAACATTTACATAGTCCTCGTTACTTTCAATGTACTTCAGACAATGGCTAATCAATACTTATTACTCAGCTTTACAAAGGCTGAGTATTCCGAGGTGGGGGACCCGCATCCTCCCAAATACACCAGACAGAGCGAAAACAGTTATTTGGCCGGACACCTCCATCCCTGGAGTTTTGCCGAGCTCAGACAGGCTGTCCTCCTCCAGGGAACCCAGCACGCCTTGTCTTCTTTCAGAGAAAAAGCTCAGTTTGGAGAAACATCATTCGCTCATGGCACAGGAAGGAATTTCAGGCAGGCAATTTTGCATGAGTGAACGCAGCCTACCTTAGGAATCAAATCTGAGATGAGAATGAAATGAACCTCTGGCCCACAGACCTGGAATTAACCATTTTGATCCACCAGAGAAATCGGCTGGTTATATTAGTTTTTAAACAATCATGAGGGATACAATAGTCTTGTTTCAAATATTCAGCTGTGTTCCTCCTGAATCCTGTGACTCCCTACTTATTTGGGGGTTAAATAGTAAACACTAAGAACATCCTTTATATATCCTAAGTTACACACTTGATATTGCTCACATATGCTCACAGGGCCAGTAACTCCCTATTTTTTTTCAAAGCATCCTCTTCCAGCTCAAAGATAGTTCTCCTGCCCAGAGAGTTAATTTCTTTATAATTTTTATTAATAACAAAGCAAAAAATTAAATAATATTTAAGAAATGGCTCCATGGCTATCACAGTCTTTTCTCAAGTTTGCTAGGTACCAAAATTTTTGAAGTATCCTACAGTAAGAAGTTCCATTTCAACAATAAATTCCAACCTCCAGAAGAAGCCAATTTTCACAGCTCAGTGGTCTTTACTTCACACTTCATATTCCTTTAAAATCTTCCACGAGGACTTTCTCTAGCTTAAAAGAAACTCTAATCAAAGAAGTTCAACTATATTTCATCTTGCGTTGTACAAAGGCCACTCAAATTCAGCAACAGAGTATTCTCTGGACAGAAAAGATAATTATTTTTTCTAGTGTACAACTTCAGGGTGACTCTCGGAGCTGCTTTTGCTCCTAGACCTTCCACCTGGTAAAAAGCGCACGTAGGTGTCTGGCCAGGGGCACAAGCACTGGAGGGAAAAGATCAAAGCCCTATAAATGTGTCAAACTTTCAAATGCAAATCACCTGCCATAACGCTGCTGAGAACAAATCCTTCATTATCACTATTCTGTGAAAGGCTTAAATTAGCCTGAATTGGCTGAAGAGAGCAAGAAAAAGAAAGCCATTTATCTTCCTGTGAGTTTTATTACCTTTAGATTTATTTGGCTAATGGTCCAATAGCCCACTAATCAGAATATCTGCATAACAAATTCTTCAAATGATCCATAAATAAAATATGTGATCACATAATGTTAAAGTTAAACTGAGATCTGTGACAACAGGTTATTAAAAGAGTACTTGCAATAAGACATTCTTTTTAATTGCTGAACTATATGCTACTGTGATTTATGTACTAACAATTATCAACTGGCTTCTTACCTTGAATTACTTTTAGGGGAATTTTTTACGTGCCCTTCCTAAACTCTATGTTCTCCAGACAGATGCCATAATCATCCTTATTTTAGGTTGTCCTTATTCTGAAAACATAACAACTTTCTTAAAACGTCCTATGTCTTGGGTTTTTTTATAGAAAGTAGTATTGTAGTAGAATATTTGATTGATCTAATTGACTAGGAGAGCAAGAGTTTGAAAAAAAAATGCGCTGTGCTTATCTTTATTTATAAGGGGAAGTCCTAGTACTTTATTTTGTTAAACAACTGCAGAGAGGTTTTGTTAAGCGAGCTTTATTGGGATCTTTGAAAGAGGATACAACTTGATCAGAAAGCTCTTGGTCAGGAGGGACGAGGGGTGGTCTGAGGGGAGCTGCCCGGGGACCCTGCGCCCACAGCCACCTTCAGAAGATGTCCTTGGATGGGTCTGCTGAGACACCCCCTCCCCCAACCCCCAACATCTGTGTCGGTAACTTTTGTCCACACCAGGGACACTTGGTACCTCACTGGCACTTCTGTTGGTCCAAGTTTTGATATATTCCCCCTCTGAAACATTCATCCCTCCCGGGTCACCTACTTGGGTTATATTCTGAATTATACATTTGGTTAAACACGATATACAAACCAGGGTCTTTTTCCCAGGGGCAAGTAACAAGGTTATATGAGTTGACACAAGAAGGCTATACAAGGTTATACAGATACCTACATGCGTGTCACGCCAGGAGAACCCCACAGTTTCCAAAGCTTTTCCCCATTCACTGTCATGTCAAAGCAGTTCCAAATCTTGGGCTTCTGTGGTGAGAGTGGCTTCGCAGTTGGAAGACATTTATGATTGCCGATATTCATTTTTTCTGTATCTCTAATTCATGGACTCCCAATACAAAATTTTTGGGTTTGTTTTTTTTTTCAATAAGAAATAAAAAAAGCAAAAAAAAACCCCAAAACCAAAATGTAATTTGCTCTTATTTTACAAGCTAAATATGCTATCACTAAGAAGTTGTTGCAAGACCACACCACTATTATTGGAAGGAATATCATTTTCTTGAACAAATTTTTCAGTTCTGTGTACAAATTCAAGCACCGTCAGTGCTTGACCCACATGCTCATTTTAGACAGTTATATTCTTCAGCTTATCAATGCAGGGAGAGGAATGTCCTCTCTGTTAAGACCTCAGTGGCCAGCTACAGATAGCAAAACAACCAAAGGACTAGTGGCTTTTTAAAAATTATTTATAAAATCTGCTAGGCTGCTATATAGAAACCAATCAATTGTTACGGGATACCTTCCAGCCCGCCTTCCAAACCACTAACACCAGAGACTGCAGTGTGGAAGGTGCTGGAGGACCGGTGCTGGATAGTTTTTTTTTTCCTGGAAAATAGAACCAGAAAAAAAAACAAAACAAAACCCACCAAAAAACAAAATGGAAAACATCATTGTTAATCCTGCTTTTTTTCCTACATTATATCTCAGACTCTCTTAACCATGTGTGTTTTCTTACAGTACTGCCAAAAAGAAACATAAAATAGGACAACAGTGACACATTCTATGATCTTTTATGATTAGCATACTAAACACTGTAACAGTTGGCAATTGACAGTCATACTGGGAGAAAATATAAATATAACATCAACTGAAAAGAATTAAAACTCACAGACAAAAATTGTGAGGCTAAAATTTTCCCCAAATATCTGTCTTGCAAATTCTAAGCAATCTGAAAGCAGTACGACTTGGGATTTTTAGAAAGGTAAAAAAAGAAAAGTCCAGAAAGGAGAGTGACATCCTCCTTGATGATGGCTTATCAGCAGACACCAGAATGAAGGTGTATCTGTGCTTGGAGAGTCACGGAGCTGATCCCATCACCTCTACTTGGGCTTGAAGGTAAGAACAGCTACGAATGTCACACATGTCATGATGTTCAAAATAAATGCAAACCACAACCTGAAATCATGCTGTAAAAGATTAAAAAGGTAATATTGAAGCAGAAGTAGATGTTGGGCTGGATGAGCCCTATTAAAAATTATGGTAGGAGCCAAAGAGAGGAGGACAGCAGTTTGGTACAGGTCTGTACAAAGGCAGAGCTGCTGAACTGAATGCCTTGAGCTCTCCCGAGAGGTTATTCCCAAATTTACAATCCAAGTGCTTAGGTATCCAGGATAAATACACGCCTTATGCCACCCCACTGTAGTATCTCCTGCTCCTCTGTTGTATCTCCTAAACTTCTCCAGAAAATCAGCAGCACCTTCCTCAGATCTGTAATAACCTCTCATGGCAAAACCACCTTTACACCCTCAGGTCCCCCTGCGCATCCTCCCCCTTTTTTGACCTGGCTGGTAGCCCACAAGATAGCCCCCGTCACAGCTTAGGGAAGCACGCAAGCGCTGACTGCCCGGCTGACTCTCATCAGAGCCATTGCTCATTTCTTTCCATCGGGAAGGCATGAAAAGTCTTTCTCTCTTCCCTGAGCAACTGATTATCGCAAATTTATAGCCCTGAAATGGTCGAACTTGGTTGAAATTGGCCAGTTGTTAAAAAATGTCAGTAAAGGACAAAGGGAAAGAAGCCACACGATACAGACAAGACATCTTTCCATAAGGCTCCACGCCTAACTGGGTGGTGTGGCTACTCTCCCAGATGACAGATGATTTGAACCCACCCAGGCCAAGAACGCACCTGAAATTCTCTATTTATTAAGAACCTCTATGGAAAACACACCCCACGTTCTTCTGGTCTATCCAACAGAATAACAGAGGCCCGATTAAGTCTACTAAGCAGTAGTTCTGCTTACCTGCACTTGGGAAAATTTCCGATTTCCATAAACTCAAAAGAATGTAAGAGACTGGCAGCCTGTTCTGCTGAGCAAGCCTTCTGGAGAGACAAATTACCCACAGGTAAACCACAAAAACAATTTAGGTATAGAAAAAATGCAATTAATATAACTCTCCCAGTGTCATACAGTCATCTCTGAACTGCTAATTGCCCACTCCTTCAGCAGCGTCTCATACGAAAGACACTGTCTATCCCAGCAGTGCCTTCCCAGGTCACGCTGAGACATCAGCCCCATAACTAACTAGAAGAAAACAGACCGTCTCCCACATTTCTGACGGGTCTTATTTGGTAAAGAGGCCATTCAACAACTACAAAAACCAGCAGCATGTCAGTCTGGATGAAAAGTCTTACAAAGCCCCTCTACAGGGAGCGAACACGTGGCTGTAACTCCCAGAGTCCTTTGTTCATGAAACTCCAGATTTTGGGGAATCTGAGCCCAAGAACAGGGCTCTTTTCCACCCAGCTACAGGTCAAGCAGCGAACTTAGCTCATCACTGCGAAAGATTCAAAGAAAATGTCTACAAGTCATCGCAGCGGGCTGAGCGACAGAGGCTTAAAGGCTGAAGCTGCTCTGAGATCTGGTGCTCACGTTGGACTGGAATAGTCTGAATTCAACCTGAAACGAGGCCACAAATGTCATGTTTTGGCAGCAGATAAAACTTGGACAGTTTGCAGGGTTTGTGCTATCTTGCCTGTCTGTTATCTGTTATGTAGTGTCACTGCCACGGCACCACTGGGATGGGGGGACGGAGGGGGAAGACAGCACATAAGGCTTCATCTAGTAAGTTTGCCCCCAAATTTCTTCGAAGCAGACCACGCTCACAGTTCCTCCTACCGTGTCCTAAAGAACGCCCATAGCTTGCCACAGATCCAACCTTTGTCAAGAATGTTTGGTAGGACAACTAACTCGCTTGGACAGAGAAGCGCTCTAGCAGAACAAATAGTGTTGTAAAATAAGATGTTAAAATAACACAAATGCTAAGGTACAGCTACTTCTATGCTATCTTGGCATTAAAAATATCCCTGGTGGAAGCCCCATCCCTGGAGGTGTTCAAGACCAGGTTGGACAGGGCTTTGAGCAACCTGGTCTAGAGGGAGGTATCCCTGCCCATGGCAGGGGGGTTGGAACTAGCTGATCTTCCTTCCAACCTAAACCGTTCTGTGATTCCGGTCAGCTTCTTTTCCTTCATCATATTTTAGTCAGGCAGCTCACTTTACATGTTCCATCAGGTGGAATTTTAGTAGCTGTTGTCGTGGATCAAAATTCTCCAAGATAGGTCCCTTTTCCCAGCTGTGCTCAGTCTTTGAAGTGTCAAAATCTCTCCAACCCCATCAAGGGAAATTGAGGTGCGGGGTGGAGGACTTTAAAGAACTTTCAAAGTTTTGGTATGTGATTAATCTTATTAAGTTAAATTCAGTATCACAGTAGCTACGATGCAGGACACATGAGCAAGATAACTGCGCAAAGCGTGATTCTGTCACCCATCGTAATTTTGTTTTCTTGAAAAAGTTAAAAGTGTTTTGTTTCCTGAAGGAAAAAGCGCTAAATCTAGCACTGAGTTTACTGGTTTGGCAGTAGCACTTAGGTTTATAACAACTCTCAATCATATTCTAACCGCAGTTTCCTTTTATCCGCCGATGTAATACAGCAGGGTTTGACACCTTTTTAGACATGAAAAGACTTTATCTTGTCTCAAGTAACAGCTGCCGGTCTCTCTCACCACTCTATTTCCAGGTATCTTTCTTGACTTAAGGGCGCAGCACCAAACCTGTGCAAAGCCTCGATGTTAAATAATCCTCTTCTCAAATGAGGAAAGTTCTCTGTTAACTAGCAAAAGATTTGTCAAGTTCATCAATTCTATCAATAAAGTAGAAATTGGTAAGTGCAATGAAAATTAATTTTTCCTTTTGTTAAGCACGTTCACACATTGGTAAGTACTTCAGTAATATCTTCCAATGAAAAAAGTTAAGAGCATGTGTAGCTTTATAGTGGGATAGAGAAATGAAGGGGGTGTTTTTTTAACGTTTTTTTTTTTTTTTGTAGCACTTTATATTCCACATAATTTCCCTTCCTGGTTGATTCCTTGTGGACGTCAAACAGCGAGTCACTATCACAAGGAATGCCAAATAAACATTTCCCTTTGTTAAGCTATGCTAAATAAATTTGCACCTAAGTAGCTGTTTAATACTGTTTATAAGTGGAAATAATGGTATTTATACCACTAAGACAGAAGCTATGGCTCTGCCCTGTATCTCTGCAGGAAGGATTCAAGCTAGAGGGATGCTGACATCAGGAGCGATAAACCGGGTAAAGTAGTGGGGCTGGTACCACAGTTCTACAGAAAAGCTTTCAGAAAAGTACTTGAAGAACGATGCATCCTTTCGTCGCCCCATCCCCACAGCAAGTATAGTTTTATTACTTTAGATGAAGCAACCCCCCTAATACAGCCTGTTTGGGCTGACAGGACAGACGATAAATGAAAATAGATTCAGGGTCACCGGGTTGATGCATCACATTCAGTCACGCTTACAGCCAGTTTAACATAACCTTGTAGGAATATTTCCTGCAGAAGACAGCTATCTGTTACACCCACTCAATTTATTTAACCATCATCTTCACAAGTGTGAGAGGCTGCAAAACAGTCAGCTTTAGCATGGTAAAAACAGTTCCAAAGAAGAAAAATCATCCCTAATCCTTAGATTGAGTAAATTGCAGAAAGATGAGAACACTTTAAAAAAAAAAAAAAATTTCCTTTCTGTAACAAATAAGAAGTTTAATTCAAGCAACAGTCACTATGATGATCACCCAATGATAAATGTTCTTGTGTTTATTTGCTGCAACGAGCAGCCATAGCCTAAATGAGAGGGCAGCCCATGCAGTTGTTTTCACATCTATTGCTGCTTCTAAAGTAGTGGCAAAAAACTTGCACAAAATTGAGATGCACTGCAGATGAAAAAATTGAAATTCTTCTGCTTGTCATGCTTGAACTGTATTTATGAAACCAGATTTATTTGCAGTGATAATCAGCAACAGTTTTTTTTTTTTTTTTTTCCTCTGCAGCTCTTAGTATCTTATGATTATATCTTATTTATGGTTTCCATCATCTGCAAAACATGAACTTACCATAATTCTGGCAGAGTATTTTAAGTGAATCATTCATTAAAGCAGTCATCCCGACAGATTTGGAAAACAAACAAAAAAACCCTCCAAAAGCCACTCTTGCCTCCCAATTTTAAACAAAACCCTAAAACACACCCCCCCCCCCGTGGGTGAAGTTGTATGATCCCTTCAACAAAAGAGTGCATTCTTATACACTGGGAGCAAACAAACGTGAGGTCATTCACATGATGTGGCATTTTTATTGATGAATATTCAAACTCTTGATTCCAATTTCCAGTATTCAAAATCAGCAGCAAGCAAAAGAATCATACACAACCAATAAAAATATTTTTCCACTAAAAATGGTCTGATCTCTGCACTACTGACCACTGCATACGGAATCTCTCCATTTATGGTCCCCAGGTGACTGCTACTCGTATTCTCCTGAGCAATTCTATTCTTCTAGCTACCCTCTCACATCAGCTGGGTGGTTAAAAGTCTCAAGAAGAGACAGATAATCTTCAAAACCAAAGATAAATTTCCAGTATTTTGGACTTTTTTTTGCCCATTTTCATAATACATTTCTCATTTGGAAATAAACTTGCTCCATCTGCCCACAGAGGAAAACAAGAAACTACCATTTTGGCTAATTACAGATTGTATTATCTGTATCTATATATATTATATATATTGTAAGAAAAAAGGTACTTTTGCTAAAATTATAGTTTCAAACTTTAGCACCAGTATGCAGTATTTCAGAGCACTTCTTATTCATCAAAACTGTGTCCACTTAAAACTGACAGAGCACTCTGTAGAAACTTTGAGAAAAGCTCTGTAAGAGCTGAAGGTTCAGAGTTAATTGTTACCATAAATTGAGGGAGAACCTAATTGATTTTGATTCTTCCTTTTAGTCTTTCCGCCAGGGGAAGAGGACTGTCTGCCCACGCGTAAGTCAGAACCACACTTTCAGCTTGCTGCGTGGGACCAGAACCTGACTTCTCAAACGGTTCCTCTGGACTTTGGAAACAATTAACTTCCCCTACAGAAGACGGCTTTGGAGATACTTGCAATGACAAACTATTACCAGCTTTTTTGAAAGTGCTCTTTTTTTTCTTCCCTTTAATTATAAGGGCTGAGTCACTGTTTGTTCTTTTGCTAGTAACAGCATCACTCCTTTCCTTTGTGAAACAGTTTTTAAACTGACCAGGATTCAGTTGACTTTTCTGCTGCTTATAAATACACTTTTTATTCAAATTCTCATCATCACTGTCTTCACTAGAAGAACATCTGTTCTGACACACGCTCTTTTTAAGAGAAGTTTTCCAAGTAGTTTGAGTACCAGCTTTTTTAATGCGACAGCCAGTTACATCTACTGGCCTTTGAAACACTGGAAGCATTTCACACCCAGGATGCAGCATCTCTGTTGTTTGCCCATTGAGGGCTAGAGGTGTTGACCTGCTTCTATTATGGTCTTTTTGCATCATTTCAGTCAGGCTGTCAGCTTTTTTGTACTGGTCCTGATAAACGTGTATGCTGGATTCCCTTGAATAGTCTTCTGATAGCACACTTTTACTTTCCCGCACCAGTTTATTTAACTGACATGAGGAGGAGAGACAATCTTTACCAGGATTCAATGTTTCTTTTGTTTGTTTAAAACACTTCAAAGACTCCAGTCGCATTACATCTTCAGACAATAAAGGCTTCGATGGAATGGAAGTTTTAAGTATTCGCTCACTTAAAGACCAGTTCTCAAGTTGACCCATAGCATCATCAGAAACTGAATCATTTGCACTATCAGAATGATGTTGATCAGACTGCATAACACCACAATATTCTGAGCCGTTTCTTACTGTTGCATGACCTAGTGGATGCGAGTGTTTTATGTATGTAGTTAAGTCATCTGCTGGATCATGGGTATCACCCCCACAGGCTGATGAAGCGCTGAAGAAGGTTTCTTCCCGATCAATACTGCTCAGCTGGAGACCAGCTGTTACAGAGGAAGAGGATGATATCCCTGAAGTTTTAGTAAATTGTGCTGGCAATACAGATGAGTCAGCCAACGTGCTCTGCAAGCACGAGTAAGGTGATGCAGTCAGAGGAAGAGCAGCTGCTGATGCTGGCGTCTGACCAGCTGCGATGCAGGAAGCTGCAGCTAACACTAGATCTTTTGATTCAGTACTTCTCTGGTGTATCTGATCTTCTTGGGCAGTTTTTATATCTGATGTGGAGCCTTGCACAGGAAGAATTCCATATCTAGATTTTAAATTCATTTGAGACAGAAGATCACTAACTTCATCATAAACATTTGATAATTCCTTTTCTTTTGGTCTGTCTTTCCTGTCTGAAAAAAATAAAAAGGCGTATCAAAATGGCACGTTAACCACAGTTCAGATTTCCTAATGTCAAAGCATAAAGTGGTAAGAAAGAAGTTGTCATGCCGTGATCTTGACAAAACGTGATATTGCTCAACAGTGGCAGAAATGTTTGTTGCTTTTGCTTCATGTATTCTGGCAAGACCCGTAAGTTCGTAAGAGAGAAGCTTTTGGACTTACTTTTCTGTTTCTTGTTCAGAACTTCTGACTTTTCCACTTGATAAAGGGCAACAACATCAGGATAAGCAGCCCGGAACAAAGACTCCTCTTCTACTGTGACTACAAACAACTCCACAGGCTCATCTTCTGCATCAACATAATGTTCTAAAAAATTAATGAATGTACATTAGACATGTATATACACTAGGCATGTATATAGAGACATTTCAAAGCAGGGAATAAGAAAAATAAAGAAAAAAAGATTTATCTGAGTACAAAGACGGTGTATAAAAAGGTAAATAGTACAATGTTTGAGATTTAGCTACATGTAAAGTCTTCTTTTTGCCAGTCTCCTGGCTCAAATGGGCACACTAAAGGTAGAAGTCTGTCAGCACAGAAAAATGTCTAGCTAGTAAACAGTCATAGCTTCAGGTAGACAGTGAAGTAAGATATGAAATACAGAGTCCAGGTCTTATTAATGTGTAACAGGAAAAAGTACCTGAAGACTGAGTCTCTTGCTTTCTAGGTAGACTTTTTTTTTTTTTTAAACATTGCTTTTACTTTTAGGCTATGTGAAATTTGATGCACATTTTCTATTGGTGTCATAGAACAGTTTCCAATCTCACCCACATTTCATTTCCTCACAATGTTGTTAAACTCTTTTCCTCTTTAAAGCATGCTTTTCTCTTTTTCTAGGAAGTATTTTGCTCCATAACGTACATAGAAACCAGACCAACCTGGTTTTTGCCACTCAATTTCAAAACAAGGAATTCCGTTTTTAACACGTGTCTTGACTATCCTGTAAGAATAAAAAGCAGCCCATTAAATTATTTTGTTTAAATAGGAAATGAAAAATCTAAGTTATCTAGAAATAGTTCAGTACTCGTAATGATTCAGAGGAAAAAAAAATATTCTTGTAACAGTGAAATTAATATACCTTTTAGAGAATACACTACTTCTCTAAGTTATGCAGTAAAATCTTGGGTCTAGATTTGAATACTGAAACCTTTTTTTTTTTTTTTTTTTTAAACAATATAGCTCAGAGGAGCGTAACAAGAAATCAAAAAGCTATTCTGTAATAGACAACCATAACACAGACTCCTACAAACATCAGTTTGATTACTTCAACTATGCCACTGAGAAGGCTGTTGCCATAGACAGTAGTTTTCTGAATGACCAGTCAGGGTTGTTTATATCTTTTGCATGAGAGCATGAAGGACGATAAAACATGAACTGAGCAGGGACAGTCAGTCTTTGAGATTTTTCTAAAAACATTATCTATACCTCAGTTTAATAGGCTCCTACA
>NW_009648369.1:5479891-5510765 GCF_000708025.1 Charadrius vociferus
AAGAAATCTAGAGTACGCGTGATCTTTCAAACTCTTGAAACACTAGAAAGTGTTATAAACAGAGGATGTCAATTAACTCATTCATCAAGGGAAATGGTGGTAATTTATCTAGCCAACAATAATAATTTAACAGATTATGACACACTGACCCAGAAGAGATACTATCACATTGCTACTGATTGTTCTTCTTTCCTCCAAAATTAAGGTCTATAAAATCTTGAACAGCATCAAGGAACATGGAAAAACAAACAACCTTCTTGCAATACAAGAACTGTGGGGCAGGGGAAACAGAATTTGGGTTTGTTTGGGAACTGAAAACATCAGATACTAAAGTCAAAATAAGTAACAATTCCCTTCACACAGTGAAATTAAGTTCAGATTTGCCAACAGACACTGTAGATTCTAAAGTTTATATAAGTTTAGGAAAGATTAGTCATTAAAAAAAAATACATTGAGGGCTGATAGAATAAGCAGCTATTATTTCTGGCTCAGAAAAACCCTGAGTAACAGACACCTGGGTGGTGGGAAAATAGGGTAAGTGGTTACATGCTTATCCTGTTTTTCTCCCTGCATATTCATTTTTAGTAACAGGATACTTGGCCATTTTAAAATTCCTAAATGCAGTAGTCCTGCATTAAAATGTTGTTTTGAGAAGAAGGTCTAGCAGAATAGAACCGTAAACCAATGTTTTTAATCAGACACATTGTACAATGACAGTTGATAGGTCTGGTAAGAAATCAGAGACCACAACTGAATCTGCAGACGCTTATTTCTAAGCCTAGGCTCTTACTGACTTCTGCTAAGAACCTGAGCAGAGGATCGAAACTGTAATGCTAAATCTCATGTGCAGATCCAAGGAAACAGAACAGAAAGTAAGCACAGGAAAAAGCAGGCAATTATCAGTTAGAATGAAAGGAAACTACTATACGTATTACTTATATGTAGTATAAGAATTGGTGTACTTATCTAAATTTTTACCTCTATTCAAAATGAGCACAAAGCTTTAAACAGAGATGGAAGAAAACTATTATATTTCCATAAAAAAGGAAAAAAACCCATGATTTTCATCCAGCAGCAGAAGTAAACACATTAAATTCAAGAAATCAAGCTACATTACCGTATTGCCTGCAGTTGTTTTGAATCAATGTGTCCAGATTTTCTCTGGATCATATCATAATGTGTCAATAGTGCCAACAGTTTCTTACAAGCATAATGTTTGTTCCACTCCATCTTCTCAGAAGCAAAGATCTGTTAATATAAAAAAAAACCACCCCAAACTTTAAAACCTTCTTATTCTGTTAGATATCATCCTTAGACAGTTATGTAGTAGGGGTGCAGGACTAAATACTTAAAATATCTAGAACGTTTTTATACGTTAGTTCAATGCCTAACGGTATCTCACTGACTAGGGAGGGAACAGTCATCCATAACACGGCAGATTCATCAGCTGTCAATAACAAGCCAAGAGAACAGTTGTGCAGTGGCAGCAGCAGGGATAAGACAGTTGTTAAACACCTGATCAGATTCAGATCAGCTATGCAAGGAGCTGTGAAAATTACAGATTTTGCACATGAGAGAAGGATGAACATGGATTTTCATCAAAGCTACACTGCTCAACAGCAGTCTACTATGCTACATATAATTCTCACACTGTCATTAATCCTGGAAAAAATGAGAAACATTGCAGAAGATCTGCTTTCACCAATAAATAAAAAAAACCAAACCCACAAATAAAAATCATTCTTAGAAAACAATGCTAACATGCATATATTAACACCCTCCCCTGTCCCTCCCATCCCTCCAAAAAAAGCCTCTCAGGATATTTATCCATTCTTCTATGGACAGAGGAATATGCTAGACTACATTTGAGCTTTGTGCACTTTGAATTAAAGGACCTCTGAACTTGAAAGCTGGCAGTGTTTGTGCTAAACACTGGAACGGGCTTCCTAGAGAGGTGGTGGATGCCCCAAGCCTGTCAGTGTTTTAGAGACATTTGGACAATGCCCTTAATAACATGCTTTAACTTCTGGTCAGCCCTGAATTGGTCAGGCAGTTGGACTACGTGATCATTTTAGGTCCCTTTCAACTGATATAGTCTTTTCTATTCTATACACAAGCCTGTTATCTGGTTTTAAGGAAAACAGGCAACATTCCGAAAAAAAGCCACTCTGCTTGTAACATACAGAAGCTGGTTATCTCACTGATACAAAAGGAAAAAAAAAAAAAAAAAAAAAAAAAGATCCATGAAAACTTAGTTTAACATTAAAAAAAAAGTTCACAATCATGAGTTGCTAATACCTAAAGTTACCATATGTACACTGTGTCAGTATGATGTTTTTACTTATACTTGTTTCATCACGAGCTGTTATCTGTTAATACCTTTATAAAAGGCGGGAGAAAACAAAAAAGATAACACCCCTGAAGTGCATATTATGCCATAAAACCATATAGTACTTTATACACTATACAGATTATGCAGACATCAGCAACCCAATCTAGTAACACTGGACAGTGAAAAACAAAACAATAGCAAGTGACCTTTTCTGTAAATTCTCTTTCTCCCACTTTTCTCCATGCATTTTTACATCAACTGATTTTTTTTTTTCCAAAGTCTTCAATTTTAGGCTTTCAAAAAAATGAAGTATATTAAGAAGTTGTAGCAAGACTCTAATTCTTATTTTCAGTAAAATTACCAATGAAGATCAAACTTATCAGATGCCTTCCTTACTAATAAACAAAAAAACTACAGAGCTGAATATCCAGTATTTTGTTATATACCTGAAAGGACAACAAATTTGGCCTTTGACATTCCTTTATCTTGATCAATTTATTCTTGTTTACAAGAAATTCTTGGATAACCTTGAGATAAAACAAAAACAGACATTTTAAGAGAGGGCAGAAATCTAAAATTTCAATTAATTCATTAAAAAAAAATAAAAATCTTTAAATAGGCTTTTTGTTACCTCAGAGAATGGAAAGCCCTCACAACTGTTAGCTTTTCTGCAGGTAGAACAAATGTGTTAGGAACTGAATACAAATGGGGAAAAACACAGAATTTAAATGCTCTCCCTGCACACAAATGCAGGGAAAAGCAGTTCAATTTTCAAGACATTCCTACTTTCTGATATTGTCCTCCACTGCACTTGCTTGTTTCATTCGCTCTAACTGATGCCATTCACAAGGGCAGCAGTATTTGGAGTCATTGGGTTTGCAGGATCTGGTGCTTTCGCAGAATTTACATCCACTGTGCTCGTGTTCCTTGTAAGATCCTACAGAAGCAGATGCACAAAGCGTGAGAAGAAAAGAGGTTTCCAAAATTTCCAAATACACAAAGTTAATAGTGCAAATACAAAGCTCAGAATACATATGAATCTGACATGAAAAGTAGCTGTAAGCAGATCTGACTGCATTAGCTGTATTTATATATTTACAGTTTTAACTGTCAAATACAACCAAGCTTTCTTTTTTTTTAAAGACTTTTTCTAAACAGTTTCAGACCTTATGCTAAATACCTTATTACCTAAAAGACTACACAAGTAGTCCGTGACATCCTGACAAATATATGTAAGTAACATACTTGAAAAAAGCTTTTCCTTCTCTAAGTGATGGGTTGAAATGAGTTCACTGATGAAAGATGCTACCAAAATGAAGTTCCTTAAAATTAATTTCTTTTTAAGAAAACACTGCAGCAAAACCCAGCAATACTAACAGGTTTGGTCCTCTTGATGCAAGATCAATTCAGGCAACTAAAGAAACAGCTGCTTGTCAGTATAGCATACATACTTTATTGATAATGTGAAAAAGGCAAATATCTGGGATCACACAACAGCATTGTGGTAACATTCCATCCGCTATCAACTAGTTTCACATTTGAAGAAAGGTAGTCCCCAGCCTCAAAAATATTTATGTACTGAAAATGTGAAGATAGGACAGAAGCTGAATGACAAGAAACGCAATTTTTAATGCTAGACATAAAAAAACCCCAAACCAACAAAAAACCCCACCACTCCCCACCCCACACACCCAGAACAAAAAGTAAACAATTCGGGTAAAAATAAAATCCAGTGCTTTTCACACTGACCTGGATGATGGCACTCGGTACAGTGAGTTACCCTTTTAACAACCAAAGGTGGATTATTACCATACTGAAATTGTTCTTTCCATTGCTCAAACCTAAAAGGATGATATTAAAAGGATTAAGAAATATTTTTAACTTTAAAATAAACCACAAAAATACTCCTTTTATACTTCTCAGGCTTCTAGGAGTTTTCTAATTTATGAAATAGACTTTTTTTAAAAGTACATTATATGATTATTGGACTTCTAGTATTGACACACACATTATGATAACAAACATAGCAAGTATTTGGTATCTCATGTCCAGATCCAGAACCCAATTAAAAATCAGCAGAAGTCTCTCATCAGTCCCTATGACTTCCTTTCCAATTATCCACATACATCCGATAGCTCAAGAGCTAGGAGTCAGCTAGTATTTAAAACAATTAAGAAGCTTGTCTAGCAAAACACAGAATTCATCTAGCAAATATAAAATAAGGAATGTGATAATCTCTCCTCACCCCCCCATTAAAGTATTACAAACATTATCTTGGAGCTGAAGTACATACCAGCAAGTCTTTGAATAAAATCAAAGTACTTCAGCATACAACATAAGTTTTCACTTTACCTTTGCAATAAGTTTTGACCTTGCAAGGTCTCAATTAACTTTAAAGCTTGTTCTTTACCAACTCCTGGAACACCCTATAGAGACAGAAATATGAAACGTTAATAGCAAACAGAAAGTATTCAGATTTTCATAGAAACTGTCTTCATAACATTATGTAGATAACTGACAAAAACGATCTCACATGTTATAGCACATCCGATAAAAAAAGGCAGAGAAAGAAGGTAGTAGAAAATAATAGGAAAAGAGGTTTTTTTATTTTGTTTCCCTTCTTGCTATCTTCAACAGGACAACAATATAAAATACTGGTAATGTTCTTGCCAGCTAACTGCCAGCGAGCTGAAACTTTTCAGAAATATCTTGGAAAGAGACAAGACAAAGACAGATCTTTTGAATTTTAGAGTCAAAAGGCTGGAACTTAGAAGAAACATAGCAAAAAGCTTTCACTGACAGGAAAGAGATGCTTTATGACAACAGAAACAACTTTTAATATTTGAAGACCTCAAGCACTTAGGCAGAATGAGTTCTGAGAGGCGACAAAGAAAAATGCAAGAACATTTTCTGAAAAATAATTAAAAACCCCAATAAAACCACAAATCCAAAGAATTCCTCCCCTCCCTTTCAATAGTTGCTTGATTTTTATATTTACTTCACTATTACATCTGCAGTATACACGTTCTTTATAGGAAAAGGAACTAGCACGGTGGATAATAGTTAGATAGGAACAACCAATATTTTCATAGAATAGTTTGGGTTGGAAGGGACCTTTAAAGGTCATCTAGTCCAACCCCCCTGCAATGAACAGGGACATCTTCAACTAGATCAGGTTGCTCATAGCCCTGTCCAACCTGACCTCAGAGGTTCCTTTTCTGGAACGTAGCTCATGAACTGAAATCCAGAACTTTGTAGTAACCCCTGGACATACTGAAGAGTGAAAGTCAGTTCACCCAAAACAACCAGAGGAGGGCCACAAAAACGATCAGAGGGATTGAACACCTCTTCTATGAGGAAAGGCTGAGAAAATTGGGGTCCAGAGAAGGCTCCAGGGAGACCTTATTTTGGCCTTTCAATACTTAAAGGGGGGCCTATAAGAAAGATGGGGACAGACTTTTTAGCAGGGCCTGTTGTGATAGGACAAGGGGTAATGGTTTTAAACTAAAAGAGGGTAGATACAGACTAGATATAAGGAAGGTATTTTTTTACAATAAGGGTGGTGAAACATTGGAACGCGTTGCCCAGACAGGTGGTAGATTTGCCATCCCCTGAAAACTGTATGCAAAGCATGATTACTGAGATCTAGTTGAAGAGAAGAGAGGGAGAACCTTTTCTCTTGACCTGCTGGCCACATCTTTTGATGCAGCCCAGGATACAGTTGGGTTTCTGGGCCGTGAGCACTCATTGTCGGCTCATGGCCAGCTTTTCATCCACCAGTACCCCCAAGTCCTTCTCAGCAGGGCTGCTCTCAATCCCTTGATCCCCCAGCCTGTATTGATAACAGGGGTTGTACTGACCCAGGTGCAGAACCCTGTACTTGGCCTTGTTGAATGTCATGAGATTCACACAGGCCTACTTCTTGACTTGTCCAGGTCCCTCTGGATGGGATCCCGTCCCTCAGGCTTGTCAACCACACCACTCAGCTTGGTGTCATCTGCAAACTTGCTGAGGGTGAACTTGATCTATGTCATTGATAAAGATATTAAACAGTACTGGTCGCAATACGGACCTCTCAGGGACACAACTTGTCACTGATCTCCATCTGGACATTGAGCCATTGACCATTACCCTCTGGATGTGACCATGCAACCAATTCCTCATCCACCAAACAGTCCACCCATCAAATCCATGTCTCTCCAATTTGGAGAGCAGGATGTTGTGGGGGACTGTGTTAAAGGCCTTACAGAAGTCCAGACAGACAACACCCACAGCTCTTCCCTTGTCCACTGATGGAGTCACTCCATCATAGAAGGCCATTAGGTTGGTCAGGCAGGACTTGCCCTTGGTGAAGCCATGCTGGCTGTCTCAAATCACGTCCCTGTCTTCCCCGTGCCTTAGCATAGCTTCTAGGAAGATCTGTTCCATGATCTTCCCAGGCACAGAGGCGAGCCTGGCAGGTGGGTATTTCCCAGCATCCTCCTTTCTACCCCTTTTTCAAAATGGGTGCAATGTTTCCCTTTTTCCAGTCACCAGGGACTTCACCTGACTGCCAGGACTTGTCAAATATCATGGACAGTGTCTTGGCAACTACATCAGCCAATTCTCTCAGGACTCTGGGATGCATCTCGTCAGATCTTGTGGACTTCTGTATGTTCAAGTTCCTCAGGTGGTCACAAAGCTGATCTTCTCTTACAGTGGGAGGGACTGTATTCCCCCAGTCCCGCCCTTGCAGTCCGTCCACTCTAGGCGGGTAGGGAGAGAGGTTGCCAGTGAAGACTGAGGCAAAGAAGTTGTTGAGTACCTCAGCCTCCTCCTCATCTGCTGTTACCAGTTTGCCAGTCTTGATCATCAGTGGGAGGACACTTTCTTTGACCTTCCTTTTCTGGTTGACATACCTGTAGAAGCCCTTTGTATTATTCTTTGTGTCCCTTGCCAAGTTCAGCTCCAGCTGCGCCTTGGCCTTCCTGACCCCATCCCTATACAACCAGACAGCATCCCTGTATTCTTCCCGGGATACCTGTCCCTGCTTCCACTGCCTATGCATCTCTTTCTTGCCCTTTAGTTTGACCTGCAGATCTGAACTCAGCCATACCAATCTCTTGTCCTCCTCTCCTGATTTCTTACACCTGGGGATCGAGAGCTCTTGCACCCTATGGAAAGTGTCCTCAGAGATCCGCCAGCTCTGTTCTGCTCCCTTGTACTTGAGGGCAGGTGGTCCTATTGACTAATTCCTTGAAGAGCTGGAATTTTGCTTTCCTAAAATTCAGGGTCCCGACTTTACTCTTCCCCTGACTCATATCCCTCAGGATTGTGATCTCCATCAGCACACAATCACTGCAGCCCAGGATGCCTCCAATCTTGACACCACCAGTTAGCTCACTGGTGTTGGTGACCATTAGGTCCAACATCACATTGCCTCTGGTGGGTCTGTCTATCGCCTGTCTTAAAAAGTTATCTTCAATGCATTCCAGGAATCCTCTGGATTACCTACAGCTTACTGTTGTACTTTTCCAGATGTGAGGGTGGTTGAATTCCCCCAGCAGGACCAGAGCCTGCGAGCATGATGCCTCCTGTAGCTGGAGTAAGAAGGCTTCGTCAATAGGCTCCCCCTGATCGGGCAGCCTGTAGTAGACATCAACTACAAGGTTCCCTTTGTTGCCTCCATCTCTAATTCTTACCCATAGGCTTTCAACCCGCTCATGGCTTGTCTTCAGAGACAGCTCTTCATGCTCTATTTCTTGATGTAGAGGGCAACGCCTCTGCCCCTCCTTCCTCACCTGTCCCTTCTGAACAGCCTGTAGCCATCAATAGCCACATTCAAGTCATGGGATTTGTCCAACCAAGTTTCAATAATGTCAATTAGCTTGTACCTTTCTAGCAGCATGGTGGCTTCCAGCTCCTCCTGTTTGTTGCCCATGCTGTGTGCATTGGTGTAGAGGCACTTCAGCTGGACTACTGGCCATGTCACCTTCTTAGAGGAACACACCTTAATTCCTTTGGGGTATTCCACTGGTGTATCCCCCTTGGCTCCTACTACCTCAGGAGCCCCTGGCTCATCTCTGTAAGACTTCAAGTGTGCTGCAGCGTAGCCAGCATGTCTCAGAGCAACAGGCTGAGGGCCCTCACTGGCATCCCATCCCTCTAACCGTTGCCTGTCATCCCACAGCTTGACATGGGCAAACCTGATATTGCACCCCTTCCCCCTCAAGCCTAGTTTAAAGTGCTGTCAATAAGCCCTGCTAGCTTGTAAACAAAGAGCCTCTTCCCCCTTTCAGAAAGGTGAACCCCATCTGACGCCAGGAAGCCTGGTGCCGTGTAGGCCATCCCATTATCGAAACCCCCAAAACTGTGGCAGTGTCACCAGCCTCAGAGCCGCATATTAATATACTGGGCCTATCTGTTTCTTCCAGCGTCGCTGCCTGCAACTGGGAGGAGAGAGAAGAAAATAACCTGTGCTCCAGATACCCTTACCAACTGTCCCAAACCCCTGAAGTCTCTTTTCATCCCCCTTGGACTACACATTGCTGCTTCATCGCCACCCATGTGGAAGAGCAGCAATGGGTAACAGTCTGAGGGCCGTACCAGGCTAGGAGGTTTCCTAGCAATGTCCTTAACCTGAGCCACAGGGAGGCAGGAGACCTCCCCAAGAGGAGGATCTGGCTGGCATATTGGAACCTCTGTTCCCCTCGGAAGGGAGCTGCCTACAACTATAACCTGTCTTTACTTCCTCATGGAGGTGGTAGTGATACAGGGGGGTAGGCCCTCCTGACCTCGGCAGCACCTCCGGTGAAGATGGACCATCATCCACATCATCATTCATTGACTGGCTTTTTGTCAGAATGCACAAGTCTCCCTTGATACACTGTCTTGAAAAACAATAAACTGTAAGTACCTAATAAAAAAATTAATTATACGGCTTACCTTTGGAAGATAGTCACAACCCAGAAGAACAGCTAGCCCAATCAAAGACTCTCTGTCACAACCAAGCTTCTCCTTAATAGAGGACATTGTGTAACAGTCAAGAACTGGATCCTGCAAGAGAAATTTATCATACATTTTATTTCTGTAACATCAGGGAAGAAACTGCCCTGAGTCACATTTAATTGTGATTGCTTGCCCACCCCTATTCACCCACATTTGCAGGAAATGCGTCTATTCCATACGAGGTGTCTGATAGCAATAAAAAAAAACCCAAAAAACAACACACAAACAACCCCCCCCAAACCCGCAATTAAAATTTATAATGCAACGCATGAACACCACATAAATAACTAGAGTTCTGGAATTTTAAGTTGTAAGTACGGGTATCAACAGTTGAAAGAAACTAAAATAAGCCAAAGGGCGTTTTTATTGTTTACTACCTGTAGAAAAACTGTGCCAAAATTAATATTATACCTAGCACTAGTGGCTGTATAAGTCCTCAGAAACTGCAGTTTTTAAAATTCATGTCAACATTTTAACACGCTACTTGAGTAAAAAAAGAAAAAAATAATTAAAATGTTACCTAGACATGAGCTAAAGGAACATGCAAAACTTTGAGGGGTAGAGGGACTCAAACACACCAAAATGATGTCAAGATTGACATGAATTAATATATAGGACACTGCCTCCCCCTAAAAGACAACCCCACGCAAGCCAACAATTTAGTTTTCTGGAACAGATACCCCTAACAGACACACACCTACATAAATTATTTTTTTATGTTGACTTAGATATGTAACAAAGTACACTTGAAAGACTGAGGCTACCTTCATTTTTGGTGATAAAAGACAGGGAAGTTGAATGAAAGAAAAGAACGAGGCCAAGACAAATCCCAAACATGGTGCCATCAAAGCAAATCACCTTCCCTTGACTTTAATTATGTTTTAAAAAGAGTTAATTGTTCATAGTGCTTTTTTTCTATTCTATTGATTTTCTCCTATTACTAAAGTGTTTTCTCAACAAGTCTTTCAGATGAACTTTATTTAAAATTCCAACCCCAATATAATTTTTCCTCCACTTTCTTGTTAGAGTCACCAGACGATACAGGCATTCCTTTCTCTGATTTATAGAGACACTATAAATTCTGGAAATTTGGGGTTGCCTTTTGCCAGCTCTGGAAAATTCCATTCTTAACAAGTGAACACTTCAGCCAAAGGTCATAAATTGATTTGTTTTTTTGAATCATCACAACAATTGATTATTATACAGATATACAATCCCTACTCTATTCATGTTCAATTGGAGACTAGTAGTATTAATTATAAGTATAGTCATAATAAAACAAACCTGTACAATACAAGTGTGTGAACACTGCTATTAGACCCAGGAGGCTGACCACTCCCATATGCCCTAACAGTAAATTTACAGGAAGCAATTATTTCACTCAAATTCTCCACCATAGAGGAGAAAAGGGGAAAAAAAAAGTTTGATACTCAGCTTAAATTACACATCACAGGACACTACAAACAGACAATAATAACATAAGTGTTCTTCAATTCAGTTGTTCTGCTGTCACATTGAATACACGTTTCTGTCTTAGAAGTACTATTTTAAACAAACCAAATTACTAGAGGGTAAATGTAATAATATCTAAGCAATTGTTTCAAGTCCTTTATTTCTATTTACATTTTGGGGAAGAGTCTAAAGAGAGGATGAGAACAGGAGGAGGTACATTACCTTCGCATTCATAGCAAAGTTCCTATAAACTGTTTGAGCTCCATATAAGAAGACATCTCCATCATTGGTAATGCAGCCATCAACATGTCCTTTTGCATTTAGGTAGGCACACATTGCCTCTGCTTCCCCGGCTGCTTGAACCCAAGGGACACCTAAACACTCCAGCAGTTCAAGACACTAAACGAAGGAATCCAAAAGGAAGGAGAGACTGAATACTGAATTAGATCCACATATTAGCACACGTTTTCTCAGACACAAGTGTACACAAAACCCACTACTGTTGCACTGCCTATAGAATACTACCTTAATACAAGCACTACTTTAGAAGCAATATAGGTTACCATAACAGTCAAAAGAAACATCCAACTAAGAGCAAAGTATTAGGTACAGAACTTGAACACAGCATGATTAATGGTCATGCCTTCACAAAAATCTTTAGACTTTAAATAAATATTTAGGATGGTTTCAAAATAAGAGTAACAAAATAATATTTATCTTTGTAAAACAACACTGTTTACTCAAGTAGTAATACTGGGCTAGCACAGACATCTTTCACCAGATGTCAGACTCCCTGAGAATATCAAGAATTAAAGTACCGTACTGTTGGCCTACTAAGACTGGATCACAGTATAAGACATACTGATATATACTCATATATACTTTTTACAAATTTCAGAGAAAATAATTTATTTTAGAATTCAAGAATAAAACATGAATTGATACATTCAACCTGCTGACGCCATAAGCAACTATAAATTCTATTTCATAAAATTCTGGTTAAACAATTAAATATCTGCAACAATGAATGAAAACCAAAATTACCGAGCAGGAAGTCTTTGCAGCCAGGGTTGTCTCAACCATCTATATGAAGACTATGCAATCTTCCTTTCAGCCTAATCCAGTAGGTTTCCAACAAGTGTATCCTCTCAGCTATACAGCTAGTTTACTAAGTCATAGATTTAGGTTACAAAACAGTTCTGTGTACTCCTTCAAAAAGACACTAGCTTAGCTAGTGTACATAGGTACACAACACATTCCTGTTTTCAATCTAGAAAAATAAAAAGTATCAATACTAATACTATTCAAGAACAAGGAAGTTGGATTTCTGTAACAAACTCCACATTATGACTGTGGCTCACTACAACATATCATGCACAGGGACACATCAAACAAGAAAATTATTCTGACATTGTCCCTCTTCTACAACAACAGTTAAGAGATGCTATAAGGCCCAATTTCAAAGGCATATATTCGCTCAAAATACTGTTGAAATTTGTTGTGTAGAGAACTATTAATTCTTTCAAGTTCTTGTATTTAATTTGGTTAAGATTTCTTCCAATCACATTAAAAATACTGAAATACAGCCCTCAATTACTCACCTCTTTTAACATGGCTCTAAATAAAGATCTCCCTGTTCTTGCAGCTCCAACTTTCTTTGAAGGTCCATAGCGCATCTCATTCCTCTTACTCATAGTGTCTGCTTTCAACTTGGGGGCCTCTCCTTCCATGACAAACACTAGTTTAATTCCCATTGATGTCAAAAAAGAGAACCGAAAAAATAGGTTTCTGCAATAAAGCAAGGTGTTCCATAAGCTGCAGAATGAATGACGCCAAATTTCTTCAGATGTTTTCTTTGTATCCCTCCACCTACCCTAAGAACAATCTTAGCTTTCTCTGCACCTTTTAGGATTCCTTCACCTCCAAGCTAACAAACCTTTTATCTATATCCCTGTCTTCAGCCGAGGCTGTTTTACTATGAATTTGTAACAGCTTTACAAAATTCCCAAGAAAATACCATATAAGGACAAGAAAGATATTTTTTAGGTGGAAAGCCATAAGCAAATTTAAAAGGCTTAATAAACATGCAATATCCAAAGTCTGTTTCCAAATGCATATCCACATTGATTCTTTTAGATCAAATTTTAATCCCAATTCTATCTATACAGGTACATCAGATTCTGAAGTGACTGAATACTGTGGTATTAGACAGACTCATAGATACCATTACCATGCCAATTTAGTTCATATGCAAACCAGCATCGCTGACTGGTGGAATTTTGCAAGCGAGCAATAATAACTATTTGGTAAAATTGAGAGCAGTCATATGAGACAGCATATGCTTTTCCCAGAAATTCCAGGATCAATCTTTCAAGAAGAATAGACCTAATATTTGCATCTCTTCAATTGACATGGAAAGACCATTACCCTAGATTTAATTTTGTACATTTGCTGTTGGTAAAAAAGGATAAGCTGATCTTTTAAGGTTAGTTCTATTTTCATAAATGATACAAAAATCAATCATTTACAGTAAGTTTCTCTAAAATACTTAGCAAAACAATTTAATTTCCAACTGCCTGAAAACATTTCTTTTTTTTTTTCCTTCCTTTTTTTTTTTGGTAGAAATCTGCTCATCCCTTTGTGTTGCTTTGGAAAGTGCATAAGAAATCGGGACTGATGCTTCCATTGCACTGTACACAGGACATCCTACCAGAGGGAAGTAATGACTTTGCTTATACTTTAAGTTTTAGTTAATAATCCATTTGGGATCATAAGCATAACATTTTAAGAAATTATTCTCAGAAGATGCAGATATTTCACATCAGCTGAATTCAACAGAAGCCACAGGAACGTCTAACTCAGTATTCCTGAGCTAACCAATAACAGATCATTTATGAAAATTTGTACATATTTTCATTTTTGTCAGCATCATTTGCAGAAAACAGAGCTTTGAAGTTACAGCTGCTTATACTTGCTCATCCCTTAAGTATGTAAGTCATTTAAATTAAAAATATACATATTCTTCAAGGTTCTTCATAAGCCTGAAGAATTAAACATATTTAATTAAACATGGGGTCTAACTAGAATTTTAATTTATAAGCCAGATCAGAGTAGAGCATGCATGACTCTCAGCATGCTCTAAATTGACTAGCATCGAGACTGCTGTGATAAACACTTCAAACTCTCATACTACTTTCCAGCACACAGCCTCAGAAACATACAGGAATTAGCACATTGATTTGTGTTCCTTAATAATCTGTATATCACACAGTCCTACACAACAGTTCAAGACAAACATGGTTCTGCTTATAGCCATCTCATCCTTATTTATAGTTGACGCCTTGACACAAAGTAGGCTGGGCCCATGAACTTCTATTTGCACACAAACATTAAGTTGAATTCAGCCAGTATGACTGAGTCTTGACTTCAAACACTTTACACATGTAGCACAAGTGATAATAACAGAATCAAAACAACACAGTCATATGAATTTTGGAGGTAGTCTTCAATTTAGAGTAAGCATCATAGATAAATTATACAGCTCAAAGACTTTTGGCTACAATAATTTCTATGGATACCATACCTCAGATGTGGCTTGGTAACTACTCCAATCATCTTTTTAACGGTCTGTGCTTCACAAACCCACAGACTTAAATCAACAGCAAGCGTTTTTCCTTTAAGACTGCTCAAGTTGACAGGCTGTCTCACAGGCTCAAGGATTTGCCACAGATTAGTCACTCCCATTGTTCTAGCTTCTTTGTTGTCAGCCTGAAGATTTTAGCTGTGAAGACCAAGCAAAATAAAATACTTTCAGAATATAACATAAGTAGGACATATGAACATGAGGTTTGGAAAATAAATGTTTAGTCATTATCAGTTTTAATTTTATGAGCCAAGAACACTTGCAATCAAGCCTTTTAAGTGTGCAGTGGCTCCAGTTCACAGACGGTTTATTACTCAATACCTTCTTTGGACTGTATGTTTTTATTTATATTCAGGCTATTAGCAATGAAAATAAGCTCACCTGGGGGGAAAATAAAAAATCATTCATTTCCAGGTCTCACTCGTCCACTGCATAGGCACAACCCAAGCTTTATTTAAAAACAAAGAAAAACCACACCTCTTGAGGGAATTGCTTCCTGATCTGAAGTGGCAGAATTCACATCAAAATGCATCTGTTCAAACAGCAGTAGATTAAAGCTACTTAAGGAATATTTCCAATGATGATAGAACCTAAACTCTCTTTAGTATTCCAAGATGATAGCCACAGATTCCGGCTTGGGAAATTCAAGTTGGACTTCAGGAAAAAAAAATGACAGAGGGTACTGCAGCACTGGTTACCCAGAGGTTGCAGAACCTCCATTCTTGGAGATTTTCAATATCCAGCCAGCATACTGTCTTACTGATTTAATCCCATACTGGTGGAAGTGCCCCTTTGAGCAGGCAATCAGCATTGATAACCTCCAGAGGTCTCTTCCAACAAATATTTTGACATTTCTAACACTGTGGTTGCAGAAACACACCAGTGTCTACATTTTTACTACTTTCATTTTGGTATTGTGTGACTGGCACTACCTACAGTGAACACCAGCTGAAAACATACATCTGGTAGTATATTTCTTTGTCTCTTATTTAACTTTACTTATATAGCTCTATTCTCCATGCTACCCCATTAACAGATTTAATTTTCTTCCTTTCCTTCTTTTCTTTTTCATTATTCTTGATTTTCATATCTTGCCACTTCTATACAAGGCCTCTAACATATACTCTGCTTTTTCTACTCACAATACCAATCGATTCTTGCACTGTCTTACTGTACAAAGTTTGCCTCATGCTTATTTCTCTACTTTTCCATTTTCTCCCTCAATATTAGAAGATAAAAATCAAATAAAGTCCGGAACGTTTTGTATTTCTTTCATCCTGAGTTTGAAACTACCATACACTCAGATAAAATAAACCCCTCCATTGAATAAATCATGACTAGATGAGCTAGCTACCTGCGCTGAGCCTGCTTAAGACACATGAGGAGCTATGCCACCTCGTGGCCTCTAGTGAACACAGCCATGTTAAATTCAGCAATCTTCCACACTTGCCACCACAGCAGTGTGAGAACAGCAAGCCTGTCCTTGTAGGGTGCGTCGTTTTATACTCTAGAACTGTTTTAAAGCAAGACAGCTAATCAATAATACATAATTTCTGCCACTGCAGGAATTCCAGGTTGTTTATAAATCAAGTTCTCATGTTAAGATTTACTTTCAACAGAAATCACATTTCTCTAATCCATTTTTTTAACTACTTCAATCACTCAACCTGATTTTAGTTGTATGCACACAGGGCATAATGTATTGCTTTTGTTGCTGTTATACCTTAAGCACATAAAATGACTTTAAAATATAAATAATGTATGCAAATATATGGCATAATTTCTTCAAGTCCAGGACGATCAACTTCTCTGATGCATAGGGGAGGCTAACAGAAGGCATACAAACCTTCTTAGAAGACAAGCGTGATATTCAGCTTCAGTGGGGTTTAAAAAGAGAACACCTAGCAAAAAAAGAAAGATGTCTTTTTTGATGTTATCATTTTGTTTCTGCCAGTCTATATCAACACATTTTTTCTTAAAAAAATGTTAGTTGGTTTCTAAATATTGTTATGGAATATCACATGGTACTTTCCTGTAAGTACCATTAACAGGAAAGACAAATACACTACAAATACTTAACATTCCAGAAGATTACAAATAATAAAGAAAAAAACAAGTATAAAAATTTGAAAACTACAAAAACAGCCCACTTTTTTTTTCATTATGAGATAATAAAATATTGTTATTAGAGGACAGAAGTTTTCCTTATTCCCATTCAATATACATCTAAGGTTGAGTTATGAAAGCCTGTGAGACCTATCAGTCTTTGCTTTTTTGTCCATATTCTGTAAAATATTTAGATCTTGATCCTGTATACAAAGAGATCTACTCCTTTCGTTAGGAGTGATCTGTCTACTCAGATTTTATCCAGGAGCTTCATTCATCACAAGCCTCCAATCTGCTTAGAGAGATGGTAACTTCCAAAGAAGGGAGACTGAACCTGATTTTTTCATATACTTACAAATCACTGAAGACATCACACTACTATAAGATCACTGACAGGAGATATAAACTAAAAAAAAATATATCCACAAACCTTCTCAACTTCTCATTGGACAAGTACATGCTATAGCTATATATCTTTCAGGTTTTATAAACCGTGTTTTTAGACTATATTCTACTCTACAAAGTTTTCTGTACCGCCAGAGAAGTAAGCCAGTTACAGAAGAGATTTAATGCTGAAGTTAAATTCATACAGATACGCTTTCACCCATCACCAAGGTAACTTACAAAGACTGGCAAGTATATGCTTTATGTCTGACCCAAAGACCTTAAAAAAAAAGAAAAAAAGAAAGCCCCGGACATGTTTTCAACAACTCTCCCACTCCCTCTCTGTGCTGCCGCCATACCCCAGCACCTGGCGCAGCTGTGCTGATGAACCCGAGCACCTGAAGCACAGCACAGCACTTAGATCCCTCCTCAACCTCCTACGGGTTTGTGGTGTTGTTTTTTTTCCTCCCCTGCGATGAGAGCAAAACCGAGAAGTAGCCTGAAATCGAAGTAACGACACACACAGCCATCTTGAACACAAACATTTAAAATTCCCGCCTTGATGCGAGCTAGCGATAATAACGAACCGCGCGGAAAGAAACGAGCGCTTCCCTGCCGGGCTGTGAGAGGAACAGCCTTCCGGAGGGCTCTCCCTGCCCGCTGAGAGGGCTGTGGGCCCGACTCCCGAGCTGGGGCTGGGGGCCCGCCCGCCATGGCGCCTCGAGGCCCCAGCGCCTCCTCAGCGAAGGCGGCTTCGCGGGGCGGGGGGAGCGTGAGTAGAAACTTACATCCCGGTTTGAGCCCTGCCAGGTTCAGGGGAGACCCGAGCAGGCACAGCCGCTGATTCCCACAGCGGAGGAGAGGGAACAACGTCCCCTCTGCGGGGGCCGCTCACCCGCCCCGCAGCCCCAGCGGCCGCTCCGCCCTCTCGAAAATGGCGGGCGCGGGGAAACCGCCCCCTCGGGGCGGGCGGACGGGCGGGGGGCGGCAGCGCGCAGGCGCCGCGCCCCGCGGCGGCTCTTCCGTCGGGCCCCCCCGCCGGGCGGGGATCTTCCCGCGGTCTGAGCTTTGCGGTCGTTTAACGGCGGCGGCGGTGGCGTTAGCGCTGAGGAGAGGTAGGATGAGGGGCGGGCGACCTGTGCGGACGGCGGGCCCTGGTGGGCTTCTGCTGTTCTGGGCGCCGTGCGGGGCGGCTGGGAGGAAGGGAGGTCGGGAGGATCGGTCGCAGGAGAGCGGCGTTGCCTGCCCCCGCCCCGGCGGGCTGTGTCAGGGCAGCGCCGGGAGTCCCGCCCGGGTACTTCTGGTAGGAGGTTTGGTGGGGGGCGGGTTAGCTGTCGGAGCTGGCTTTTTGTCGCCTGCTGTGCAGCATGGCTGCTGTGCCTGCTGTGAGCGCTCCCCGCCCGGTGCCGGGGGGCAGCCGGCGCCGCTGAGGCCGCGGTGGTGGTGGTGGGGAAGCGGGTAAGGAGCGGGCAGCCGCCGCCGCTGCCGCCGGGCCTTTCCAGCCGCGAAGGGGCCGGTGCCGCCGCTGTGGGCGGTGAGCGGGTCCGTCCGGAGAAAGCGTTGGGCCGAGCCAGCGATAACGGGGTGCGAGCGGAGTGTGTGTGGGGGATGTCTGCCCCCTCTTTCCTGTGTCCCTTCTCCGTGGGGAGGTGGAGCTGCCTCCCGTGCTGCTGTGGGTCAGGCGGGGCTTTTCCCGGGTCCGGGGGGGGATGGCAGAGGCTTCTCGTGCGTTGGCTGTGAGTGGGGTCGGAGGGCAGTCGTGGATGTCAGAGTGCTGTAGTGTAACATGGGACATCGCCCCGGATAGCCCCTAAAAACGGACAGCATTCCGCTGCTGGGTATGTAGCTTGGCTTTAGACTTTGGTCCTCTGAAATATGTTCCTTTCAACAGATAGCATTATGTTCCCTTCTTTCATTATTATAAACCGCTAGAGTTAATTTGTAATTTATTTATCACTATCTTTGTGTCTGTTTAAACAAATGTAGCGTGCTATGCATCAGGAGAAGACCACAATTCTCTTCTTCCTCTTCTCCCATCCTATGCTTCCTCCCATGTCTTGCGTTCATCCTGCCGTAGGTCGGTTCTGATGTCTTTTCTCGTCATCTGTTTTGCTGATGGGATGAAAGGCAATCCAGGTTGTAGCTGGTCTGGGTGTGGAGCCATTAAAGTGGATGTTTTGAGTGGCTGCCGCTTCCTACCTGACCGGGACACCCCCAACAGAAGGCTGCTAGAAAACCAATGGAGTGGCTTTGGTGGCAGTAGGTTGGTTGTGTCTGCTCTGGATGAGGCCGACTGTGACCAGCCAGGATCGGGAAAGGGGAAAAAAAAACTTGTAGAACCGCATTGTAATGGAAACTGTGGAAAGAGATGTCATTGCTTGAGTTGGAACATGGGTGTATGTTGCCTCCAGCGGATGGAAGTCTCTGTTTTCCTGTACTTTGATGTTAACAGGGTAAATACTTTTCTATTATAACATGTAATAGTCCTAATAGCTTTATACAGCACATTTGGGCATTGTGTTTTTCTCTCCTGCTCTCATTATGTGCATAACAATTACTTGTAATAATTTGTAGTGATCCTGTGATGTTTTTATAATTGGATCTGTCTTGCCCTTATTTGTTCTCAATTTATAGCTCCAGTTTTTATTCCTAACCGTGTGCTCTTACATTCCATGATAGTATAGTTAGTTTTCTGTATTAAATCAGTACTTTTGTGTTGTCTTCCTTAGTAGCAGTCAGATTCTCGTTTGAATTATTGATGTTCCTGACTCTGTCATCACAAGTTTCCATTAACATAGTCCTATTTTATATTGCAACATAAACATAAATCTAGACTTCAGTTTTTAAATATGATGCCTGGTCCATTAAAAAAAAATCCTTCTGTTAACGTTTGCCAGTAGTATCAATTGTTGGCTTCCCCTTAGTCTGTTGCATATATTAAAATACTTGTACTAATTTATGTTTTTGCCAGTTTAATTGTTAATTGCGTATCTTAATAACCTTCAGATAGGTCAGATCAGCCGCTTTTCCATGTATAGTTGTTCCCAAACTGTGTTAAAGTCATGGTAAATGATGCTGAGATGGAAGTAAATTATTTTTCCGATTAAAAATTTAATGAAGAAAATTAGGAGTGTTTTGGTGCAAGAGTTTTGGGAGCAATTAATGTAAAAAAAAAAAAAAAAAGGAACTTTTTTCTGTCAAAAATGTCAAGATGATCTAAAGATAAAATTCAAATGTATGTGTCAATTTCAGTGGGTTTTTTACTTTTTTTAGTGTTGATTATTTCTTCCTTCAGCTTTTGAAGCTTTGTTTTTTGTGAAGTGCATTCCTTGTTGCTGCAGTCAGTTTCTCTTTTCTTCTGGCACTTTTGTGCTCAATATAGTTATTACATCCACTGGTACTTCTTGTAATTATTTCTGAGGCTACTTCAATAAAGTTTGCTTGCAGTTCCAGTTAAGTTTTCTTTGCAGTACCAGTTCTTCAAGAGTTCTGGGGTACAGACTGTTCTGTCCTTTGCCTTCGTCATGCTTAGATTATAAGTGAGTTTTCTCCTAGGTTGTTTTGTTCTCTTTCCTACACTTGTACTCTCTTTTTCTTAAATGTCCAAACGTTATAGTGATGGAACTTAGAGCCCTGATCTTTAGGTCAGACATTAATAGTTGCAACATGTAAACCTTGTGTTTTCCCTTCTTTCTAGAGAGGGATTTCAATGGAACAGCAGATTGAATGAATGCTTATCTTCATATTTGGGTGATGGGTAAATTCCGAGAGCATACAAGCGACTCTTTCCTGGTCTGAGCAATTGAAGCACAAAGACATGTTTATGTAGGAAACCGAAAGCATAGCAAAAGGTATGTAACTGAATCATGAAGTGTATTTGCTTCTTGGTTTCTATGTGTATGGTATTAAACTACGTAATATTAAAAAGAAATTACATATTCCCTGTTGATACTTAATGGACATAATCTAGTATTTGATCTGAAATCCCTGCAATACAGAATTATTGCAGGAATGTCAGATGGGAAGTTTATTACATTTCTGCATTTGCCTTGAACTTTGTTCATCACACTTAATGGAAAGAGATGCATGTTATTTTTTCTTTCATTTAGATTCTGTGTCAAAGAAAATTAATGAGGGAATTATTGGATACTGTATTTTTTATAAAACAGTCGACGAATATATACAATAGAAATTAAATATACTTTGTAACAGTGGAACAAATTTTAATGTCTGTAGTGTTTTGTATAATAAATGCTATTGTCTGTGATGCATGGTAGTATGAGCTATCAAACCTTCAGTCAGTTGAAATCTGGCTATAGTCTGACCAGAACATTAAGGTGACACAAGTAAAAGAAACTGCTCAAAGAAGCACTCTTTCTCTACAGTGACCCAAATGTGCAGATCTGCATGGTGAAATGGTTGGGGAACTTATATAATATACAGGAAAAAACTTTTTTCTTTTTAATAATTTTCAGTAGAATCAGTGCCTTGAGGCCGTTTATTATTCTGCTGTATAAAAAGCTGCTGAACTCAGGGGGATGAGACAGAAACAGAAGAGGCAGAGGGAGGAAAAACTGCTCGTCTCTGTTGCAGCGCTAGTTCTTATGACTAAAGTTGTAATTTTACAGTCTTTAGTTCATTGAGTTCTCCTTAGATTCTCCAAGTTATCAATCATAAAAAATTGAGAGAGTGTGGAGCCAATCCCAGAGAGAAGCTCTGGGAGGCCCCGAGGACTTTAACAAGGGACCCCCGTGGGACCCTGAGGCTGTGCATTGCACAGCTGGAAACACAGTGCTGATCCACCCAGCTTTCTCATGGGCTGTGTCACCCCTGCAGGACACAGGAGATCATGTTAGGAACTGTTAGGCTGACCTGCCTGCCTTCTCTCCTGGATGGTCCTGTCTGTCCTGTGGGACAAAGAAGTGGTTGCCCACTGTTAAATCTCTCTGTGACCGGAATTGTTCCGGTGTCCCAGCCCCCAGTGTGTTTAGTTACCACACAGTCAATTGACATTGACCTCAAGCCATGACACGTGGTATCAACTTTGGAATGCAATGTTTCTAATGCTGTTTGTTTTTTCCTTTCCTGCACCCCACCTCATTTTTTTAAAAAAATATTATTACTTATTTATTTTTATAAATAAACTCAGCCTACTCTTTGGCCGTGTATCAGGCAGTGATGTTTCTGTATCAGTGGATATTAATTACATGTAATGCCTCTGAATTTTGCTTGAACTGGTGAGATGCATTTAAGTTTGTTTCCACCTTTCCTGGAAGGGAGCTTTAGATTAAATTCTAGTAAACAAAGTCCGAGTAGGAGAATGTACTCCATTTCTGAAACTTTTTGATGTCAGAAAACTATGCAGCTGATGTCAGTTTTAGTCTGTTTTTGACACTTACTAGTAGGTGACAACTACTGGCAAATAAAAAAAATGTGTGTTGCCTTTGTATAAACAAGACCTTGCTTCTACTTTGGGCAAAAGTATGTGAACTTCCATGTTTTGTGTAGTGCTTTGGGACTCTAGGTATGAAGAATGTAACAGGTACTTCTGGGGGAGTAAAAACCATGCCCTGAGGTTACGGTTACAGAAAATGTGACTGTTCTTGATGCCTGTTTTTTCAGTTTTATGTGACTTAAATAGACCTTGTTATTTTTGCAAGATTCATTTCTGACCAATCATATTAATGCAGGAAGTTTGTGCATTATTTATTCATTTGCAGAGGAAATATATACACGTATGTTCCCTATATAGAGAATTGTTATCCTTCATTAGTAAAATAACAGCATTTTGTTTACTGTGATCACGCTACACTGCCTCACAAAAGCAGGGTGGCTGTGTGCAAGAAACAGCACACAAAAAATGCTATGAAACTAAATTTTCCTTTATTCTACTTTTATGTGTTCTGCATGTTAATTTTCTAGTAATTTGTCAGCCACGTATAATTAATACATGTTCTTTTTGGCTGTGCAGCTCACTTTAATCAAACCTGCATTGCTGCTGATCATACTGTGATATTTGTGTACTTTTTACAACTTAATTTTTATCTCCATTATTAACCAAAAACAATTCGAGCAAATATCCCAAAGCTTAATGTACCAAGGAAAACAAAATCAAGGTTGATTTTGTTGTTAATCAACAAACAGGTTCAGCTTGATTAGAATAATGAAATAGTGTTTCTTTTGTTCTAATGTAACTTCTTCATAGTAGGCTTAGGCTTAAATTCACTGAGATTTCAGTTCTGAAAAAGTATTTGTTTGTTGCAGTGTTTGCTATGATCTTTATTTACTTTGGTTAAAGAAATATTAATTGGTATGTCTGTGCTGTCGTCTATTTGTCTGGAAGACTGAAACCTACAATTTTTCATTACTCTTATTTTTCAGCACTCATGGGTAAGAGAAAGGAAGAAAGTATTTCAAAGCCTGGATCCAGTAAAAGGCAGAGACAAGAATATACAGATGAACATAGTGATGAGTCTAATGAAGAAGAAATTTCACAGTTATCAGCAGATAGTAATCTCTCTTCACTGTCGGTAAGTTGTTTGAAAAATTGTTCGGGGGAAGATATAAGAAGTAGATATAAAAAAGTTTTGTGTCTTTGGTTGACGTTGAAATAAATGTCTGGCGTGTAGGCTTCAGTGGAACCAATACAAAAGAAACTAGAGGTAACGTCTGTGATGAGGACTTCTGCATGAGTTCATTCTTACCTTATTTCTTTTGGGTCATCTAGTTGTAACAGTTAATCACAAAATAACAGTATTCTGGTTTTATAGAATGAATACTGCTGAAGATGTCAAATAACCAAAATAAAGGAAACTGATTTTGTTTGAGACAAGTATGGTATGTTTGGTTTATGGTTGTAGTAAAAGCAGAGAAAAAATTTGCAGAACAAATTATTTACTAAAAGAAGCACTAAATACTTGTTGGTTTCACATAGCTGACACTTTCAAATGTCTAAAAAAAAATCTAGCGTTTGAAATGCACGTTTTGATGGAAATGAAACTTGAAAATACAAATACCATTTTTTTTTCTGCTTTTCTGTAATAGTTGAATTCTAATTTGATGGAGAATTTTTAAAAAATAATTTCTGAGGTTGCAAATACTGTCTTGTGTAGTATACTGTCTGTTGTATTTAGACCGGACATCAGGAAGCATTTGGTGGTCAAACACTGGAACAGGCTTCCTAGAGAGGTGGTGGATGCCCCAAGCCTGTCAGTGTTTAAGAGGCATTTGGACAATGCCCTTAATAACATGCTTTAACCTTTGGTCAGCCCTGAAGCGGTCAGGCAGTTGAACTAGATGATCATTGTAGGTCCCTTCCAACTGAAATAGTCTATTCTATTCTATAAGACACCATGTTTCATTTTTGGTACTCAGAAGCATTATTCCTCACTTCATTTTCTTGAACAGCAGCTGTTCTGTGTCATTGTTTATTTTTTCCTGAGGACTTTGCTTTCTTAGAAAGCATTGTTTTTCTGAAGCACTGGTGATAAAACTAAGGTTTTCTGTCAAAACAATACTTCCCCAGTTGAACAGTGGGCCGTCCCACTTTTAGTTTCATTTCCCACTTCCTGATCTAATTTAATTTCCCTCGTTCTAAGCTGTGCTAAGAATTCTCCCAAGTAATATCATTCAAGTAACAACAAAGTCTTTCTATGATGCTCTTTATTACTGCTCTGACAACTGTGTAGAATCTATAATCTTAATCTTTTATGTTGTAGTATTTATAAGTTAGTTATGGGGAGAACTGAGAGTTACTACATGTGAGCGATCAGCTTTGGTAACTGTTTTCTTCTTATTTTGTAACTGCTCTGTAGCAAGCAACTTTTCATAGTGTTATGAAACCCTTCTGGTTTCCTGGTAGCTTGTAACCATTGATGTTTTATATCACACTGTAATTTGAATTCTCATATTTAAGACAGATAAACTATAGCTCGTTAAAATGCATACGTAACACCAGTTGTAATTGTTAATTCTTTAGACTGCAGGGGAAGTTGGGATAATTGAAAGTATCCAGCTGAAGAACTTCATGTGCCATTCGATGTTGGGGCCTTTTCAGTTTGGATCAAATCTCAATTTTGTTGTTGGAAACAATGGAAGTAAGTATTAATCGCATCATTTCTTTGTCAAAGAACACTTTTGTTAATATTTTAGAAGATGTAATTTTTATTTGAAAAAGAATTGCTAGCCATCCTTTAGGAATAGAGGTGGATTCACTTTTGGACTTGGGAACCACACAGGTCTATCCCCGTAGTTCAAGGCTGGTGAAAAAAATACATCTTAGAATTGAAGATTTGCAAAAGATAATGTGAATATAAATATTTTCGTAGCTAAATCATACATAAATTTATATTTAAACCAAATGTACTTGTATGTTCATTACTAAATGCACAGTAATTTTCCTGTTATAAGCATGGGAAGTGATACTTTTTTATGCAAGTTCACTTCTTTCAGAGAGAGAATTTCAAAAATTAAACATAAATTTTGAAAGAGAGCTTAAAACTTTTCAGATAGTTATATAAATGGTAATACGTGTTTCATTTCTTTTGTTGTATATGTGTCTTCTGTATGCTTCTAAGGAAGGGGAGATTCTTTCCTCCTGAGATAGGAAGGACATCTTGTTGAATGCAAATTGCTAAACAGAAGTAACAGAAGTTTGGCTTAGCATGTTGTCTTTTATGTATTTTTTTAGGGAGAAAATTGGAAATGGTGGATGTTTTTCTAGAGTTAGTGCCATTTTATTTGATTGTTCAATAAGGACGGAATTTGGACTTTAAGCTCATGAATACATAAGCAAAACAAAAATCTGTAATATGGGTGAACTAGATAAAGACTTACAAGAACTTTTTTTTAAAAAAAGTTCAATGTTTCTATTACAGGTGGAAAAAGTTCTGTATTAACTGCTCTTATTGTTGGACTTGGTGGAAAAGCCACTGCAACTAATAGAGGTTCCTCATTAAAAATGTTTGTACGAGATGGAGAGACGTAAGTAAAAACTTTTTGAAGGCTGGACATGTTGTTAGTCGTTGTGATTCAGGTTAGCTGATCAGTTTTCTGTTCACCTTCGTTTTCAGTGTTCTCTTATTTAATCTACCACATTTGAATAAAAAGCATAGCACTAAAGGGATCATACTGAAACAAAAAACCCCAAAACTACAAAAAAAAATTTTCTAGTAATTTACCAGTAGTATACCATTGTCTCTGAACTAGCTAACATAGTAGTATGTCCTGAGTATTGCTCAGTTCTAGTGTATTACTTCCACAATGTACTTGAATATCCTAGAGAAGAATTGAGTTAATTTAAAAAAATCATAGGAAACTAGTTATTGTTCTGTGAGCAGTGAAGTTAATTCTTTTTCTGTCTTTCTGGTGGCATGAATGAGTATACAATATAAAGACCTTGACATACAGGTGGATTATTAAATATGCAAGAAGTGGATTCATGTCTGCTGCAAGACTGGGGATAGACAGATAGGAGAGGAGGTTTAAAAGTTTACATTTACATAAAGCTGTAACTTGGAGCCTCAGGCTTTTCCTTTCAGAGGTGCTTGGAGTAAAATTGTTGCCAGTACCTGCCATATGTATAATAACTTAATGTTTCAGCATTCACTTGAGAAACAGAAAATATGAATTCAGAAATGAAACCACATCTTTTCTAGAATGCCTTAAGCATTCTGCTGGAGATTACTTTGGTTAGAGATGGCTGTAGAAGCTAAGCAACTGTTTTCTAAAGAAGCTAGTCTGGGGACAAAGCAACTTGATTCTGCGACCTAAAGTTGGGGTCACTCAGATGGAAAGGGAAGGTAAGGGAAATCTGCTCTCACAACTATTTACTTCTTGGGTCACAATTTATCTGAAGCATAGAAGGTGCAAACAGGTCAGCGTACAGGAGCTTTTCTGACTATGTGTCTCTGATGCTGTTTGTGCTCGAACAACATAAATATATCTTGTTCTGATTGGTACAATGACTGACTTCCAGTTCTGACCTGTGCAAGACATGATTATTTTTGTGGAAAATTAGAATATTCTCTGGGGTTTTTGGGCAGGGTTTTTTTGTTTGTTTGGGCTTTTTTAGCTTTGGAACTAATTTCAGTTGTCTGTTTTATTATTTTTATTTTTTTTAGTTCTGCAGATATTTCAATAACATTGCGAAACCAAGGTAGAGATGCATTTAAACCAGAAGTGTATGGTAGCTCTATTATTGTGAATCAGCACATTAATCTGGATGGAAGCAGAAGTTACAGACTGAAAAGCAAATCTGGTTGGTGGTAATTTGTTTTGTTTTCAGTCTTAGAAGCTCTTTAGATGTTTTCATTGCTTTAAATGCCTTCATGTTAGCAAAGGGTGATGTTTCTTATTTCATTTGTAATTCAAGGATGATTATGTCTGTTTATTGTGTTTACTAAGATTTTTTTTCTGTGTTAGACTAAGGATATTGTAGCATGTCAAAAGCAGTTGTGTCAGGCTCTGCATGGTGTGAGGTCACACAGTATTTTTCATTATGAAAATCTGTTTGTGTGATGAGGCTGAACATAATTTTTAGTCTTTTTGAGTTTTTGTTGAATTTGCTGATTTACCTAAATACTGTCATAGAGGCTTTATGAGGCAAGAAGGGACTTTAATTAGAAGTCTTTCTGTAAAAATGCAAATATATTAGAAAAATTTAAAAACTCAACCAAACAGTGTTTCTCACTTAGGACTAAGTCTGTGTTACAAAAATACTAATCTCATTTTTTACATTTACAAAGAACCACTAGATTGAACAAAAGGCTAGGGCATTGCTTGTATCTCTACTTTGGACCTATCAGTATTTTTCCTTTCTTTTTTTTTTTTTTCCATTAGGGACCTTAATTTCTTCAAAGAAAGAGGAACTTGTAGGGATACTGGATCACTTTAATATACAGGTAATTGTTATAGTGTTTAAATTCTGTGCAATTTAAGACATCAGTGTGTGATGTTATAATTCTTCAATTAGAAAGCAATGTTCTGTTTCATTAAATGAAAAGTTGACCTTTTCCATGTTCTTTCAAGATCAAATGCAATAGCAAAAGAAAATTGAAATTTATACCTCGTACAATGCAGAGTAAGATTCTGTCCAGACAGATAAGGATTTGCTATCATCTGTGACCTGTGAGTCATGTATCCTGTTAATGAAAGTCTTAGCATATGTAGGTTTCTTTTGTACTTGATACTTTTTTTTTTTGTGTTCATCAACAGTTTTTGCTGTTGCAGAAATTTGAGTGTGTTTTTGCTGCTTAAATGATTAAGGAAGATTGGGTAGTGCACATGAAGTTTAAAATATTCAACATATTCAGCCTTTCAAATAATATAAACTTCTGTTAGTAGGTATTGATTTTATTTTGTGGAAACCTCTTTAAGAATATATGGGGCAATTTGTTGCATTTAATGCAATACTTTGATCAATTAAATAATGAGAAATTAAACAGCATTGGACAAAATTTCTAATGCTGATATTGTTAAATAAGTGGAAAAAACAGGCACTGTCTTTCTAGAAGTTAGTTATCCCCCTGGGAACAGTTCCTTTGTTCTTGTTGTGGTTGCAATTTGTACATGATGGAGTTGGATTTTTTCATTTTTTGTTTGTTGTTGTTTTGTGTTTGTCTGTTTGCTTTTAAAAAAAGGGGTAAGAAGTAGAAATCTTAATTTCTGGATCTGCTTCTCTCAGCTTATTGCTGAATTGCTGGGCATGGAACAGGGAGGTGGTTTGCTCACTTTCATGGATATGCAGTTACATGAGAACTTTTTTTACTTAAAATAAAATGGAAATAATTTATTTTTACAGGTAGATAATCCTGTGTCTGTTTTAACCCAAGAGATGAGTAAGCACTTTTTACAGTCTAAAAATGAGGGTGACAAGTACAAGGTAAGAAAAATCATTTAACATTTTGATTAAACATTAGAATATTAATTTCAGATTTTTAGAGGTGATGTTTGGAGGCAAAAAAAAAAATAATCAGAATTCTTAATTTTAATGACCTGTTGTAGATTAACTCAGGTAAGCAGCTAAGCACTACGCAGCAGCTTGCTGACTTCCCTTCCTTTCCCTGCTGCCCCCTGCTTGGGGGCTTCTTACACCACCCCACCAGTGAGTAAGCTGGAGGTGCAGAAAAAGTTGGGAGGGGACACAGTTGGGACAGCTGAACCCACTGACCAAAGGGATATTCCTTACCGTATGACATCATGCTTAGCAGTAAAAAGCTTGGGGAACAAGAAGGAAGGAGGGGCATTCAGAGTGTTGGCGTTTGTCTTCCCAAATAACCATTGCGCATGATGGAGCCCCGCATTCCTGGAGATGGCTGAACACCTGCCTGCCGATGGGAAGTAGTGAATGAATTCCTTATTTTACTCTGCTTGCCTGCACAACTTTTGCTTTATTAAACTGGTTTTATCTCAACCCATCCGTCTTCTCACTTTTACCCTTCCTACTCTCTCCTCAATTCCACTGGGTGGGGAAGTGAGTGAGTGTTTGTGTGGTTCTTAGTTGCTGGCTGGGGTTAGACCACAACAATGACATTTTATGGGATGCAATATCTCTTTGGTTAGCTGGGGTCATCTGCCTGGTTGTATCCCCTTCCAACCTCTTGCACACCCCACCAGTATGTTCACTGGGAGTGCAGAGTAAGAAATGGGAGGTCTTGACGCTGTACAAACACTGTTCAGCGACAGCTAGAACATCAGTGTGTTATCAGCATTGTTGTGGTCACACACCACCATAACAGTTGCTGTGAAGACACTTAACTCAATCCCAGCCAGACCCAATAAACTATCTGATTGTAGCAATCATCCACTTGCAAAACCGTTTTTTTTTTTTAAGTTTCTTTTCACTAAAGACATTGATAAGTTTTAAAAAAATTTAGGACACTGCTGAGTTCATGATTCAGAAAGACCCCACCAGTATTTTACTTTAGTTATCATTCAGCATGCGTAGAGGTTGTGATGAGTTGTCTTTCTATGGTAATTATTTAAAGTTCTCTTAGATAAGCTGCTGAATCTAACATCTGCATCTTTTTATTCCTTTTTAGTTTTTTATGAAGGCAACTCAGCTGGAACAAATGAAAGAAGATTATTCATCTATTATGAAAACTAAAGAAAATACATGTATTCAGATAGAACAAGGAGCAGAGGTAGATAAAAGTTAAAGTAATTATCAGTACAGATCTGAGCACTGAAATAAGTACAGGAGTTAAACTACATACTTTTAATTTGATTAGGTCTCAGTGACATTAAATAAAAAAGAATAATCATAGAATCATAGAATCACTGAGGTTGGAAAAGATCTTTAAGATCATCAAGTCCAACCATTAACCTACCCTGACAAAACTACTTCTAAACCATGTCCCCAAGTACCACGTCTACCCTTTTTTCTTAAACACCTCCAGGGATGGTGAATCCACCCCCTCTCTGGGCAGCCTATTCCAATGTTTAATAACCCTTTCCTAATATCCAATCTAAACCTTCCCTGACATAACTTGCACCCATTTCCTCTCATCCTGTCACTTGTCACCAGGGAGGTCAACCCCCACCTCTCTACAACCTCCTTTCAGGTAGAGGGTGATGAGGTCTCCCCTCAGCCTCCCTTTCTCCAGGCTAAACAACCCCAGTTCCCTCAGTGGTTCCTCACCAGCTTTGTAGCCCTTCTCTGGACACACTCCAACACCTCAATGTCCTTCTTGTATTGAGGGGCCCAAAACTGAACACAGCGCTCGAGGTGGGGCCTCACCAGGGCCGAGTACAGGGGGATGATCTGTTCCCTAGTCCTGTTCACCACACTATTCCTGATACAGGCTAGGATGTCGTTGGCCTTTGTGGCCACCTGGGCACACTTCTGGCTCATATTTAGCCGGCCATCCACCAACACCCCAGGTCCTTTTCTGCCGGGCAGCTTTCGAGCCACTCTGCCCCAAGCCTGTAGCACTGCATGGGGTTGTTGTGACCCAAGTGCAGGACCCGGC
>NW_009648369.1:5511384-5613422 GCF_000708025.1 Charadrius vociferus
TCACTACATGCCCTAGTAAAAAGTCCTTCCTCAGCTCTCCTGTAGGCCCCCTTTAGGTACTGGAAGGCCGCAATAAGATCTCCCCGGAGCCTTCTCTTCTCCAGGCTGAACAGCCCCAGCTCTCTCAGCATCTCAATGCTGTGAGTGAATGCTGTGGAAAATGGTGTCAAAAGCTTTGCTAAAATCCAAGTGGGTAACATCCGCAGCTTTTCCCTCATCCACTAAGTGGGTCACCTTTGTCATAGAAGGAGATCAGGGCCTGATCACCCTGTTCTCCTGCATGTGCCGTGTAATGGCACTGAGGATGATCTGTTCCATAACCTTCACAGGTACTGAGGTCAGACTGACTGGCCTATAGTTCCCTGGATCCTCGTTCCGGCCCTTCTTGTGGATGGGTGTCACGTTTGCCAACCTCCAGTCAGCTGGGACCTCCCTGGTTAGTTAGGACTGCTCATAAACAGTGCAAAGTGGCCTGGTGAGCACTTCTGCCAGCTCCCTCAGTACCCTTGGGTGGATCCCATGTGGTCCCATAGATTTGCGTACCTCGAGGTGCTGAAGCAGGTCCCTTACCATTTCCCCTTGGATTACAGGGGCTTCATTCTGCTCCCCATCCCTGTCTTCTAGCTCAGGGATCTGGGTACTCAGGGAACAACTGGTCCTACTGCTGAAGACTGAGGCAAATCATGCCAAGATTTCAAATTTTTCACAGCTTTTTGCACTCATGGTTGAACCTGTCCTTTTTTTTTTTTTTAAAGCGTCTTCAAGAACTTAAGCTGCTTTATTGTGAAAAAAAGGACCGTTACAAAAGCATTGGGTTTGTGAATGAGATGCGAAATCATCTTGAAGATCTGAAACATAAAATGGCTTGGGCAGTGGTAAATGTCTCATTAAAATAAGTTTCCTCATATGAAACTTACTTTAAATTATTCCCAATCTGCTGCGTACATTCACACATATGCTAATATATGTTTCTATTTAGGTGGGTGAAATGGAAAAAGAAATACAGCCAATCAGAGAAGGCATCAGAGCTAAAGAAGGAAATACAGAGAAGTTTGTTCAGAAGCTAGAAGAATGCCAGGTACATATGTGGTTTAAACCACGTCACTCTAGTTTTGGCTCCTTGACTCAAGAATAAAAATAATATTTAAACTATGATTGCCCTTTAGCTTATAAGTTACAGGAACTGGCCATCTTAGCTTTTCAAGAACAGCTAAGAATATTGCTGTTCATATGCCTTTTTAGCCATCTAAAACTTAACAAGAATGTTTGCATTCCACCTTTCAGTGGATACTAATATTAGGACTTTTTTTTTTTCCCCTGTTGATTAGTGGGGGTGTGTGTGGTTTTCATGCTGATGCTTTTGTTTCAGGTAAGGGTTTTATTATTTTGACTGGGAATTTGAGCTGACCATTTACAAGTGAACAGTAATTTAACTGTTTTACTGTTGAGAGTAGTTACTTAATGCCTCTCTGTAATGTTGGAGCATCTTTCAGAGATCTGTCATGGTGGTTTTTGGGTATCATTGCCTGTAGAAAAGATCGGTGTCTGATTTCAGGAGACATCTAGAAATTTAACAGACTCTGTAAATGGTACTTAAGACTTCTCTAGGTAGCAAAAAAGAATAATTTGGCCAAACATTCAGATTCGCATATGAAATATATGTTTTGCAGAGAAACACCAGACGTCGTTATTTTGAACTTTTCAGTGTGTTAAAACTCCTCCAGACTTTCTGAATTTGCACTCATTTCTTCCCTTCTTTTTTTTTTTTTTTTTTTTTAATGTTTAAAATAAAGAGCATGTATTTGTTTTAAAATTGAAGCGTTTTTACTTTATGGCCAAACATGTCTGTGTGGTGTTGAAGGAACATTCTCCAGATACTGGTTTGACTTCTTTTCATATTGTGGTACTTGGCCTTATTGTATTAAGAGTCCTGTGTTTGAGTAAACCATGAGTTAGAAAAGAAGGTTGCTGTTTACTTCACAGATTTGGTAGTCCGTTGGTTTCCTGAGTATGTTCCTTTGTTGATTTTCATCTTAGCGTATCCATAGTGGCAATGACTTGCTTTATTTTTTTTAAACGAAAAAAAGGCAAATGAGATAAGTTTGATGCATTCTTTTGAAACGTACTTCTATAGCATTAAGAGGTTTTTAACAAATTTTGCTTCACTACTTGTGGATCATTCTCTTTTTGCACCAAAGGTAAAAGTGAATGAAGCAGAAGAAAAGTACAAAGCAATACAAGACAAGTTAATAACAATAAGTGAAGAAGCACAAGCCCTGCATCCTCAGTGTGTATCTTTGAAGGCTGATGTACAGGCAAAAAGAAAAGCAGTCAATGAAGCTGAGGTAGGCAAAAAGAACTTTCAATGTTCATACCAATTTAAAGCTTTAATCTTGTCTATGTTCTACCCATATGTGCTGCTCCATCTGTGTCTAGGCTTCCTGAATCCATAGTGTAGTTCAAAGTAGGCCCAGTTTCCTGCCTGACTTGCATGTAGGTTCTGTTTGGGGGCCATGGGGTTTATATCTTTACACGGGTGTTAAGCTTAGGTCAAAATAAATATGATTCAAGTTAACTGTGTTAGTCCTTTTTCACATTCATGAAATTCCAGTTGGTTTTGTCTGTTTTGATGCAGTTCAGTGTTTATTTACTCAACACTATAGTTCTTTTTGAAATTATTTCTTGCTTCTATTTATGAATACTGTATCCTATTTCCTTCATAGGTACTTTATAATCGTTTTGCAATTGAGTTAAAACGTCTGGGAAAAGATGATGAACAGCTACGTAAACGAATTGAAGAACTGAAAAGCAGGTAAAAACAGATACAGTGATTACAGTGTAAGTTTATTAAGGTATAGTTAGTTATGCAGGGAGTGAGCTTTTCTGATTAATAAGAATATCTACCGTAACAGTTTATTTAATATTTATTTAAACTTTAACAGGATCCAATTAAATATTTAAATATTTCTGATCCTGCTTCTTTGCATACCAAGATTTTGACTAGAAAGCAATGAGGTAAATGGGCAGAAAAAAAGCTTTTCTTTTTTGTTGGTGATAATACGTTTCCTAGTTTCCGTGGTGTTGCAAAACAAGTATACCTTAAACTAAACGTAATAGAAATGTAACTGGGGAGGGTTTTGTTTGATTACAAAAAAAAAAAAAGACTACAATAGGTATTTATGCTTTGTAGATCTTGTGAATGCACAGAATCTTAAATGTAACTTTCTGATGCATAAATCTTTTGTATGATACAGGTAATAAAACTAAGTTCTTGTCACATATAAATCATCAGTGTGGTTTTCAAATATGGAAATATGATCTTTTCTAGTGCTAATCAGGTTTCAGAGCCTGAAAAATTGGAAAGACAAAGGAAAATTGCCCACTTAAGGGAACAGTTAAAGGCATTCCATGATGAAGAAATAATGATTGGTCAACAGGTAGATCAGTTTCAGCAGGCTATATCTAAGTGTAAGGAAGAACATACTAGACTTAGGTAAGTTACGCTTTTTGAATTTAACTGTTTTCCTTTGTTTCAAGTTATAAGAGCTCTCTTCTTATCTACCTGCATTCCCTGGGGTTCTAGACTTTAGTTTCAATTTTATTTTTTTTTCCTAGTTTATCATAGAACTTGCTAAACTTCTGTCTTTGTCACAGCATAACTTAATTTAGAAACTTTTAGAAAATTAAGAAAACTGTTTTGTCATTAAAGGTGAAGGGTATTACTAATTTCAAGCCTGATAGAAATCCATACTGTCAGTTTAATGCCCTCCTTTCTCCCACCATCTGTCCCTTATTCTCTTATCCTATGGGTAGACTGATTTAAATTTTTTCATGTTGTTTAATATACTAGTACATTCTGATATGATGTGACAAGATATATAACAACATATAAGGGAATAGATACATTTAGGGTTAGTTATTGTACCTATAGTTAAAGGGAAATGTATAGAGACTTTGAAGCAAGTGGTTCAAATACCAATTTAGCCGATACCCGAGCTAGGAAAACCAAACACTCTGGCTTTGATTTGGAAACCTGAACTTTAACAATGATTACCAGAGGGGATTACGGCGATGTTGTCATTTATTTTCTTAAGAGATTTGAGAATTGTTGCTTATTGCACTTGATGTATTAGTTTAAATGTCTTTTATCAGTTATTATAACCAACAGTTACTTTGTGTTCTGTTTAAGACCTTTGTAGAAGATAGTGAAATTGAAACATGTAATTGGAAAGAAATTTATTATAAACTGTTAGAAATAAGTCTTGTAAAACTGTTGCAAAGTAGTAATTTTCTTTCTTGCTTTTTTGTTTCATGTTTCTTGAAGCTATAAAATATTGTTACATGTGTGTAGCTAGCAGTACATTGGAGTATTGAGGTTTCTATACACTGTCCTATTAGTACTTGAAAAATGAGAGTTAACAATTATTTTAATCAAATTAAGGCTTCATAAGCTGTTGCTACTGTTCTCTTAGGAGAGAAGACTGTGATATGAAACAAGCACTGGATGCCAAGCAGAAACAACTGAGAGAGCTGAAAGATAGTAAAACAAATACCTTGAAAAGATTTGGACCGCATATACCAGAATTTCTTGAAGCAGTTGAAACAGCCTATAGGCAAGGGTGCTTTAAACACAAACCCGTAGGACCTTTAGGTGAGAATGACTGCTGAAAAAGACATATTTCCTCATGGGATTTATTGCGTGGCTGCGAATGTAAACAGTGATCTTTTAGAAGAACTCTTTGTTCTTTAAGGAGCTTCAGATGTATCTTTCTTCTGTACTTCCTGGACTAAAGGTTTTGTCCTAGTAGATTATCTTTTGCTTCTGTTCTTTTTATCACATGAACTAGTTAACATCTACTGGTTTTCCTCATTTTCTAGCTGGTTTTGTTAAGGTATTTTGTATAGTTACAATGATAAACTTCCAGTGCACCCCTCTGACTCCCCCCCCCACTCTAAGCATCAGTCTGTTGTGCTTTGGCTGCCTGTTGCTTGTTGGATAGCACTGTCCAGCTCTGGGACAGATTTTGTTCAAAATGTCCAGTTGCTGACTTGTGGGCTTCTCAAACTTGGTGTTTTGCATGGAGTGACTCTTACAGAACCAATTGAAATTTTCTTGGAAAGTTTGATTTCATTTGTTTTTTGACCCGCTCCAGCAGTGACTGCTATTTTCAGTTCATGGCTTCAGCATATTTTGGTTGTAAGCGTAAAGGCCAGGTACTTAAGTACTGGGCATTTACTGCAGGGTAAGAACATGCAAACACACATACTACTGAAGACAGGTGATAAAATGGAAATCTTAATGTTTTTTTAACTTACAGCATAGTTGTTCCTCTGCCTTTACCCTTAAAGCATTAAATGGTTGATAAGCAATCTTTGCCTTGATATACTCCTGCTGAGCTGCCGTAAAACTGGTACCTTAATGGAAGTTAGTAGTGACCTGTCAAAGATCTTGGAAGAAAATGTAGGCATCTAAATATGTGTAGGTGTCTCTATAGGAAGAGAAATTATATGTCTGTGTTCTCAGGGTGGCTTGTCTGTTGTGGTGGTTTTTATCTTTTAGTTAACTTTGTAATTTTTTTTTTCTTCTTGTAAGAAAGGTTTATTTTAGACTCTTAAAAACCCCCATAACACAACAAAACAAAAACTTTGAGTGGTAAAAATGCACTACTAGATGTTTTGTTATGGAACACAGCTCCTAAAACCTTGTCTCTTATGTTTATTTAGGTGCTTTCATTCATCCAAAAGATGCTGAACTGACCTTGGCTGTTGAATCTTGTTTAAAGAGCCTAGTTCAGGCATTTTGCTGTGATAATCATAGTGATGAAAGAGCTCTTCAGCTGCTAATGTCAAAATATTATCCACAAGGATTTAGACCTCAAATAATTGTAAATAAATTTCAGAATACAGTTTATGATGTTAGGCACAGGTAAGTCATGTTTTGAATTTTGTTGCTTAGCCTTTATGGTTCAAATTATTATTAGTTGAAAAGAATTTTTTGAAATATTTTTTTTAAAGATTTCATGGGAGCTTTATGAATGATATTTTTTCTTCTTTTCTTCAGAGCAGTTCATCATCCAGAATTCCCATCGGTTCTCACAGCATTGGAGATAGATCATGCAGTGGTTGCCAATTGTTTGATTGATGTGAGGGGTATAGAAACAATCCTGCTGATTAAAGTAAGACTCTATGCTCCCTATTGGTCTTTAAAGAAAACCATTTTCTCTTCGTTTGGAGCATATACAATACCTTTGCTGATAGTGTCTGTTATGGACAAAAGAGGTAGAGTAGATTATTTTCTTTTTCTTTTTGCCCCTCTGAGAGAGGTGAGGACCCCGATGGCTCCGTAAACCCTGGGTGTATCAGTTATCAGTGTTATAGTGCAGTATGCACACATGTATGTTTCCACTGGAGGGTTCCTGGTAAGGCCCTCTTGGTGTTCAATAAACTGTCAGTGTCCCACTTCAAACCCTGTTTTCTGTCATGGGTGAGACAGTAAACTGACAAGCCATAGTGGATTTAGATACTGGGATTTATTTAAGAATCGAGAAGTTAGAGCACTTACTCTTATTTCCACACACCTGCTTGTTTCCCTGCCCCTGCCCAACACTACCTTCAAAGGTCTCAACTTCTGTCCCCAGCAAGGAGATCCAGGAAGACCAGGCAGAAAATCTTACTGGTTCTTACTGTGCAGCTGCTCACAGATGCCCATTCGGGCTGTTACTGTCTGAGGTCCCTGGGCATTCTCTGGGATTTGTCCCAGAGATCTTTGTAGACAGATCTCTCCCCATGTGTTTCCAGGATCTTCCCTGTTTGTTTCTGGGATGTTCACCACCACCTTTCTGAGCCTCTAAGTGGTCTGCTTTCCCAGTCTAAATAGTCCATGTGCGTATGGTCAGCCTCCTAACTGCTCTCTCTGTCTCATGTCTCCATATCAGTTGGTGAGTTCAGGATGTGTCAGTTCTGTGTAGTCCAAGTGTTACCAAAATTTGGAACCGGCTCCTACCAGTTGCACTCAGCAACTGGTAGCTAGGTACCAGTTGTAGCTGTAGCAGGCTTGTGCTTGAGAGTTCAAAAGTTCCCTTTTGGATATTCAGCCACCCACTCTTACGTGAAATTATCAGCTGTGTTAGCATTCACAGCCTAATTTATTTTTCCACCTACCATAACACCCAGAGTCCCTTTGGATTTGATATGAGCAAGTGTGTCGTGGTTGTGGATAGAGTCTGGTAAAATAAAAAAATGGTAATGAGGAGTTACTTATTACCATTTTTAGGATTGAATGAGATGACTAGCAACTGGTGTTGATTTAAGATTACATACTATTTTGTTGCTAAGAATCTATTATTTGATCACCATAAAAATGTGTTAATGAACTGTTTTCTGCCACTATATGATTTCTGACCTTAATTGGGTTTTGATTTTCTGTTACTACTAAAGATACCAGCTCTAGCAGATAAGATTACAGGTGAAATGTTCAAAGCTAAAAATAAGATACATATATTTTTGTTCAAAGAAAGCAGGGTATTCTATGAGCAGCAGAACGAATGACACTTAGTCTTTGTAGATTTTGGTTTTCTCCAAAACTGCTTGTCCCATTTTGTCATCTGACATTCCTGATGGAAAAGAGGCAGTTCATGGTCTGTCTAGTGCAGAGCTGACTGTTTAGCAAGCATGACTGGCACTGAATGGGATACATAGCAGCTGAACTTCCTAAACTCTTTTTCATGGCAGGAATACTAGTTTTGGTCTTCCTTCTCTGCCTTACCCTAACCACTGATTTTCATGTTACTATCGTTGAGCACTACCTGAACAATTTCAGCTGAATCTGAAAGAAGTTGTATGGGTGTTGTATGAATTAAATTATACTTCTGAATGGTTAACATGATTGCCTTGGTCAAAGGCACTTGTGACAACTTAGTCTGGCACTGGCGACGTTTTTTTACCAGCGTGTTTCCCCAAACTTTAATTAAATATCATTTGATGTACTTTGCAGCTTTCTTTGGAAGATTGTTTCCTATACGTGTATTTCACTCTTGACAGTTAAATATAACTGTGCATAGTGACCTTTTGGTTAGTGTTTTTTTTTTCCCATGGCAAGTTATAAGGGACTGATCAAACTACGGAGCTTACAATTTAAATAAATTTATAATAGAATAAAAGAAATGGACAGCTAAACTAAGTGGGTGGTTTTTGAAAACATAAATGTCTTATTCAACTAAGAAAAGCAGATTCTTAACACTACAGATTTTTTTCACGTTCTTTCATTACTGTTATTTTTCATTAGGAATTGTAATTATTTCTGGGTAAGAACTTCTAGACAAGTTTTAAATTAATACCTTTAATTATGGTTGCTTTTCTGTTGGTATGATAAGGTCTTTGTATTTTTCAGAGTAGCCGTAAAGCTCGTGAAGTAATGCAGTTTAATCGGCCCCCAAAAAATTGTAGAGAAGCTTTTACTGCTGAAGGTGATCAGGTATTTGAAAGACGATACTACTCTTCTGATTACGTCAGACCCAAGTTCCTAAGCAAAGATGTTGAAGCAGAAATAAGGTTAGCATCTTGTATTGTATTTGTAAAAAGTGCACTTGTTGACACGAATAGTGGAATTGCGTATTTGTCTATTTACATGTACACTACTCCAGTCTCTGCATTTTCTTTCTGAGATTTGCAATTCTTTTCTGAGACGTCTGGAAAACCTCTTTATTTCAAGGCCTTTCTGTGATAGGTACAAATCTAGATATTTTTCAGCTTGTCGCATGTAAATTTTACCCAGCAAGTAGGGATTTTCTAGGCTGAATATTCCAGGAAATCTAGCTACCTTCCTTTTTATTTTATGGTTCCTGAAAAAGAATATGGAGTCAAGGCAATTTCTTTAAAAATCTAGTACCTGAACAGTGGTATCATAGTTTACTGCAAAGGAAACCTGATTATTCAAACAAAAATTGGCACCCTTAAACCTACAGTTTTCAAACTTTGCATCTGTGTTTTCTCAGGGTTTTGACTTCACTTATGGTAGGTGTCTGATAAACTTGACTTCACCCCCCTTCCATTTTATTTTCTAGTTATGTTTTTTCTCATTGCTTTCAAAATGGTAGTTTAAAAAACCAAACACGTTTCAAAGTTTAAAGACTGAACTGTCACCAAGTAAACTGATGACAATAGAATCATTTTATTTTGAGGCTCAGATTATATGGCAAACATTTTAAGTAAATATTTTAATTTATTGTATTAATAGCTGATAGTGTAGACTGAACTGGATGTTAAAAAATTATTTTGCAAACTCAAAAGATTTAAAAGTGTCAGTTAATTGTACTTTGTCAGTATATAGTGAACTCCCCTCAAAGATTACCTTAACTTTCAAAGTGTTTATAGGCATTTCATTACCAAAATTGCTATGGGGGAATGATGTAGGCCAGTTAAAAAGGAAAAATGTCTTCCCACCTCCTTGCTCTGCCTCAGAACTTAACCTAAAGCAATGACACATTTATCTGGAATAGTATATGCAATTTATTAAACACTGATTCTGGGATCAGACTTAATCAGTCCATTTCATGCATCTATAGAAAAAGTTGGATTAAAAACTTGCATTATTTTTTCTTTTCTAACAGTAATATTAGTAAAGCTTCCCCTTTCTTTTGCAGGGATGAAAGACTATCAAAGTTTTGCCATCTATAAATAATAATAAAAAATAGCTTTATTTTGCATTTCCAATAGTTTTACCACAAACTGAAAGAATTAATTATGGAAATCTCTGGACATGACCTCCTTTATAGAAGGAAAAGTATGAGACTATATAATTTTTTTTTTCCACATCTCTGTTACTGTGTTTTCTCTCTGACTGGAAGTGTGTTGTCCTAGTAAAAGTTATTTGTTTTCTCTTGAGATGCGGAAGTATTTTTAGAAGTAACACCCCGGTTTGGTTCAAACATTTGGCCTGTTTGCAAAAATTGCTAACAGAGGGTACAGATGGTTCAAATTACATGAATGGTTTATCCGCCAGGCATTGAACTAGGACCATCAAACAGCTATCTGCTGGTTATTGACAATGAGTTCTGCTGTAGAGCTTTGCTGTTTCTGTATTGATTGTTCAAACCATCTGATGCATAACAAATTTCAGATTTTTTTTTTTTTTTGGGGGGGGTGGTGGGGTGCTTTTTTACCGTCTGTCTTTTCATGCATTTAATTTTGTGTCTTTCTCTGTGTGTGTATGCTTAATAAATAATATCTATGTAATATAATATCTCAATATCACTTTTTTTATAAAGCCACTTGGAGAACGAAATTGAAAACAAAAAGGCACAGATGACAGCATCTCGCCAACGTTTGTTTTCCATTGAAAATGAGATTAGGCAGAATGGAGATCATCTTCATGGTCATCGACAACACCAAAAAGAACTACAGGTAAAATAGGTGCAAAGTTAATTTTTAGAAACTGGTCGGTCTTTCCTTATTTCATTTTGACACTTGCAATATATTTTGAGTGGATGATAGTTATTAATGTGTAACCTTACTTTTGTTGTTTGCTTTCATGTTGTACTTTTGTAGTATGCTTTTGTCATTTAGGACAGAATGATAGCGGTCACATCAACCCTAGCATATGCTGTTTGTTTCTGTATGGTATCTTTTTTCTTTTCCTCTTGTGCTGAATCTTACAAATTTCTGCTGCTGTTTTTTTGACACAAATAGCAAGTTGGTGCAGTATTTTATGTAAGTTTCTTTTCCTTGCTTCCCCCTGCTTTATTTCCGTTGAGCCTTACCTCTTCATTCCCAGAACCTTGTTTCTCTACATGCTCTTCATTTATATTCTTAACCTTTTCTAATATGCTGAATATTTCACCTTTAAGTTTTCTTGATTTTAATTTCTTTGTAAACCATTTGACAACTATTAGTCTTCTTTCTTTGTTTTCCAGTACTTCTAGGTAGGATGTATATTTGTATACATCACTGGCCACCACAGTTAGGCAGTGCAAGCTAAATACTATATAAGGTTATGTTCAATGACAAATAACAATCAGAAAAGAAAATGGCATGTGGACTCAAATTGCTGAAGATAAATATTTGAAGGAAAAATAAAATATATTGTATTCAGTTGTCATGTTGAATGGAAATACAATAACAACTTCAAGATTTAAAGTGCATGTGACTTTCAGAACAAGTTATATCTTACATAAATGGATTCCATAGTTAAGTGGGAGGAGTTCTGTCTTTTGTAGGCACTAATGAAGCTAAATGTCCAAATACCTTGCTTTCCATGTTGGGTTGAATGAACAAATGTCAACTTTTCTCTTCAGATAAGCTCAAGAATGTTTATTTTCTTTTCAGATAAAAATAAGAACAACAAATGCAGAAATAGCAGATCTTGAAAATATGGAAGAACACCAGTCAGTGGACATCCGTACATTAGTAAGAATAGCAAATTATGTCTAATAAGAATATGAAATAATTTCTTTTAATGTTAGTAGTACTTTGAAATAAGCAAATTTTGTAGATTTTCAATTACTGTACAAGTTGGATAAATAGTGGAGAACATAAAACTCTACAAAATGTCTACAATTAGGGCATTGGCATGATTTTATTTATTTTTGGTGAGTTTTCGTTTGTTTGGTTGGTTGTTTTTTTTCCTGCCCTTTCTCAAACCAATCGCACTGCAGGTTTATGGAAGGCAAGGTGGTGTTGTAAAGGGATATGCCCTGCATTTTCTTTCCTCATTCCAGACCTGCAGCGCTGTAAAACTCTGGCTGAGGTGAAGCGGTGCTGTAGGTTTGGAAGTCAGAAGTGGCACCATCAAAGCATAGGTAAAGGCTACCCTGGAGCATAATTTATGTCACAGCACTGCTGCTCTGCCCTAAACCCACAGTTTCTTGCTTCACCATGCAGAAGTTTTAAAGTTCATACATTGCCCTAGGGAACGATCATGGTAGTATGATGGTTTCTTCAAAGTTCCTATTCTTATTCATGCATTCTTAAAATGTACGCATAGTAGTTTAAGAACAGAAGAAAAATGTTTAGTAATCTATTGTGATTTGTATGATGGTAGCCATGAATTTCAACTGTTACTTTGTAATCTAATGTACAGATCATAGAATCATAGAATGGTTTAGGTTGGAAAGGACCTTGAAGATCATCGTGTTCCAACCCCCCTGCCATGGGAAGGGACACCTCCCACTAGACCAGGTTGCCCAAGGCCACGTCCAGCCTGGCCTTCAACACCTCCAGGGATGGGGCCTCAACAACCTCTCTGGGCAACCTGTGCCAGTGCCTTACAACCCTTAAAGTGAAAACCTTCTTCCTAATGTTTGATCTAAACCAGCCCTTTTCCAGTTTATAGCCTTTCCCCCTCGTCCTGTCACTATATGCCCTAGTAAAAAGTCCTTCCCCAGCTCTCCTGTAGGCCCCCTTTAGGTACTGGAAGGCCGCAATAAGATCTCCCCGGCGCCTTCTCTTCTCCAGACTCAACAGCCCCAACTCCCTCAGCCTCTCCTCATAGGAGAGGTGCTCCAGCCCTCGGATCATCCTCGTGGCTCTCCTCTGGACACGCTCCAGCAGGTCCATGTCTTATGTTGAGGACTTCAGAGCTGGATGCAGTATTCCAGGTGGGGCCTCACGAGAGTGGAGTAGAGGGGCAGGATCACCTCCCTTGACCTGCTGGCCACAGTTCTTTTGATGCAGCCCAGGATATGGTTGGCCTTCTGGGCTGCGATTGCACATTGCTGGCTCATGCTGAGTTTGTGGTCAATCAGCACGCCCAGGTCCTTCTCCTCAGGGCTCTTCTCCAGCCATTCCCCACCGAGCCTGTATTTGTGCTCGGAAAGATGGCCAAGATTTCATGCTAATAGATGTTAACAATAATCCTGACTATATTTTTTTCAGTAAAATTTCATGCCAGTTTTCCCACTATTTTATCTGGGATCAGCAAGAGGCTAAGTTGCCCAGGATATTATTTCTTTTTTTTTTTTTTGTCGCTTCTGATGTTGGCACAAACTCACACTTTTTCAGTAGTCTGTCTTTCAGTGTATGTGCACGTGCGTACGTGTAAGTAAACACTTCAAAATTTACTCAGAAAGTAAGAGTTCATTACAGATTCTGCAAGTTCCTGTAGGGTTTCTCTGTCCCAGATTATCTCGTTCTGTTGGTTTAAAAAAAAGTATATTGTTTATCGTTTTGGTGAGATAGAAAAATATTACCTTTTTGTAGAATATTTTCCTCTTCAAAAGTTGTTGGACACTTGCTTTTTGAGCATCTGAATTTTTACCTTTGCTTCTGATAATAGTCTTGCGCAACTGGTAGATTTATATATTTGCTTCTCCTTAGTCCTTTCTTGGATTTTTTTCTTTCTGTTTTTTTTGTGCTTTCTGACCACTACTATGTTTTGATTTGCTGGTTTTCATGTGGTATTTGTCTTTCATTGCCACCTTGATTTCACAATTGTCTGATTGTGAAAAAGAATCTTAGCGATACAAAGTTTTATTTACATATTTTTCCCAGGTTTTACAATATTTGTCTTTTTTAATCGGAAGTATGTATGATAATAATTTATTAGGAATGGTATCATTGTCCAGGGAACAGTGATGATCTGCTTACTGTTCCTGTATTTCTTTGCCTACTGAATGTATATACTATGTCACAGATCCGAGGGAAGTTACCTTGTTTATTTGTTTAAAAATTTGCTGTAGTAAAATATTATCATGGCTAAGTCTTCACAAAATCCTAACCCCTTTAGTGTTTTCATCACAACTCCCAAATAAAGTCTCCTTAATTTTCAGTTAGTTAGGAAATTCCACTTTTTCTTTTGCAGTTTGATTCAGTGGTCTCCTACAAGATCTGTCAGTCTCTTCTTTTGGGCTTTAGTGGCAACTGCATTGAGCTATTTGTATTCTTATTAGAGTATTGCATGTAATCTTGTACCCTGATAGCAATAATAAAAATCTTGTACAGTAATTTGCAAATGTATGTCTCCTTTTATTATTCTTCATTTAACGTATTTTGACAGGAAGATGAAGCGGAAGAAAATAAGGGTAAGATGGAATCTGTAAAAAAAGACATGCAGCAACAAAGCGCAAAAATGGAAGAACTGAAAAATATTCTTCAGGTAGCTGAGAAAAAATTTGAAGAAATGAAAGAAAAAATTCATCAAGTAGAAGAAATTGCTGGTCCAATTAAGGTAGCAATAATTTCATATCGTATTTCTAGATCATTCCCTTTGTGTGGCAAGGGAAATGAGGTTAAAAAGAGAAAAGAGTATGCTCCTTCCTGATACGTTTAAGGTCTATCTATGAATTGGAAGTAGAGCATTCCTTCTAGAGCATATCGAGAAATCGGCTTGGCAATATTTTGAAGATGATGTTGATTGTTAAGTGTAGTTGATATAGTGTTTTATGTTTAAATAGAGTTTGTTTCCAGGTATTTTTATGCATGGACTGATAAGGAAGGAAAAATAATTTCCTTGACTTTCTTTTTTAGTGCATCACATCTGTTGTTTTGGGCTATTTGTTTGTTTCTGATAAGGCCGGGCTAAGAATGTTCATAACTGGTCAGTTTTCAAAATAGCATTTGAAGTTCTGTATGAAATGGTTGTTATTCTATGAAGTTGCATAATCACAGAAGGTACTGATACGTAGTTTCAATTATTCAAGATGACAGCAGACACCAGGAAATCACAGAGAAGTAGCAAGACTTAAGATAAATAGCAGAGTGGTGATATGCAAAATTTAATATTAGCAAATGGAAGGCAATCTCATATTGCCAAGAAGAATTGATGGTTTGAAAGTGGAAATAAGTGTCCATCATGTTGTAGAAGGAGGAAAAAATTAAAGATTTCTATAGGAATCTCTGATATGCGTCACTTAACTTGTACGTTGCTATGTAGTCAGCCCAAATTAAAAAAGCAAGAGCAAACAAATAGAGGAAGGAAGCAGGTAAATAAAACAGCTGATAAATATATTAGTTATAATGCATCCAGTGTGGACATTCTAATGATACTCTATTTAAAAAGCAGCAGCATGTAAGGAAGGAGAATAGATATATTGGGAATATTAAAACATTATTGCTCATTATTAAGCAACAGAGGGCAACTTTTAAATTTCTGAAAGGATTTTAGGTTGGATATACTGCTGTGTGTTCTACAGTTGTTTAATAAACTGTTGACATATAGCAAATTGTTGCTTTAAGGCAGGATTAGAAAAAGGTAAGAACAGCCATTATTGTTGGTGGTGGTTGGTTTTTTTGCTTGTTATTTTGGGGTTTTTTTTTTTGGGGTGGTGTTTTTGCTTTGGGACTGTGTTTTATTTTTGTTTTTTTTAAGATAAGCCATTTAGTTCACAGGGATGAGGAAGAAAATTGTCTTTAATTTATGTCATTCTTTATACCTGTTTGCTTCTCTGGAAAGATATGATATCACCTCAGCTGTATCAACACTCATGTAATATAGAAATTGCTGTTGTCTACATCATATTATAGGTATAGCAGGACACTGAATTTTCACACAGAAATGCAGTTCAGGCTGATGTCACACGGGCAGCAGAAGTTCTGGCTAGAATGTAGTGGATAAAACAAATGTGTTTTGGAGGCTTAGGAGAAAAGATGGCTTTTTTTCAAACATTAAAACATACCCTCAAGATGCGGTTCTTAAAAACATTACAGGCCTTTATTATGTGCTTGTCAGAATTGAGTACAGACTTTCTGATAAGTTGCTGCTAAAGCTCCTGGACTTTAAAAGGAGTCATCTTACTGAAAGCAAAATAAATTAGTGTTAAAACCAACAATTACCTGTGATAAGTAAATATTAGAGAGATGCTTAAGAATCTACCCCAAACAGCTCACTTATCACATCTTAATTTATTCCAAACAGGATGAATTAAACCAAGCTGACTCAGAGGTTGAAAACAGTAAACGCCGTTTGCAGCACTATGAAGACAAGCAGAAAGAACACTTGGCTTGCATAAAAAGACATAAAGATTTACTAGCTGCCAAAGAAAAAGAATTAGAGGTAGGTGTGGGTTTTTTTCCTTTATTGAAGTCAGATGATCATGATCTTTCTAATATTTAATAATAAATCATTCCACTTGTACAACATACAGACCATATTAATAGTCAGCTACACAGTATTTCCTCAGCTATGTCTTAAGCTGACTGTATCTAAATCACGTGAAAGTAATTTTGTATAAATGAATTGAGGCTTCTTTTGTTTGTCTGGCAGAGCACCATCTCTGTCTTGACAGATAAGTTAGGGGTTATCCTTCTAGGACTCTTTTCTTCCGTATCTTACAGTGAAAAGATTAAATGATGTAAAATTTCTGTTTTAAGTTAAATCAAATAATACTGTTTTGGTTTTTTGGATGCTAGGTTTTTCCTTGTACAGATCTCATACCTGATGTTTTAGAGACTTACCTAATCAAGCTTTATTAACTAACTCTGAAATCACATCTGCAAAGACTTTTGGAAGACTCTCCTATTTAATTATGGTGAATTTGGTTCCTTATTTATCTGTACTAGCTAAATAACTGTGAACATATTAAAGATCTCAGATGGATAGAGTTCTTAGCGCTGAAATAACTACCTACCTATAAATGTTCTTAGTAAAATTGTTAATGATAACTAGGTTTGCTGTGATAAATAAAGAACAATTTCTTGTTCTACAAAAGGTCTACAAAAACATTGTTCTTGTAGACCTTGTTTTTCCATAGCACAAAATATTTGTTGTGAAGACTAAACAGGTTGTTTAAAAATGTAGCAATTAATTGAGTTTCAAACATTGCTTTAGGAAAAAGTTGCACAAGCTAGGCAAATCTACCCAGAGCGCATAGAGGTCAGCAGAACCGTTAAGAGTCTTGATGCAGAAATGAATCGCTTGAGAGAGAGGATAAATTCAGAAAATGATCGCCATGGAAACAGAGAAGAAATAGTACAGTAAGTCATCTTTAATGTCTAAAGTTGTTCAAGTAAGATGGAAAAGATAGGGGAAAGAAGAGTTTTCTTGTTGACTCACAATGCATTTATATGTGTGGTTAGTACTTAAACCATGTACGAAAGTATGGAAACATGCTGTGCTGATTGCTCAGTCAACTGGTACTGAACAGACTTAGGAGTGTTGAACTACCCTCTAGTGATTTTAGACAGTGTCTGTACTGTCTTTCTCTATATATATACGAAGTTACCAATAATTGGAAATGCTCTTAGTGTTTAGAAGTATCCTAGTTATGACTACATGGTGTCGACATAACTCGCCATTGTTCTGTGATGCAATGAGCATTAAGAATACTTCTAGTTTGAATAACAAATGCAGAAGTTAGGCAATTACTTGAGGTTTTGACTGCAGTGTATTTCAAGGAATCACTGACCTTGGATGTTCTTGAGCATGCGGAGCCCAGTCAATCATTCTCCTTGGTGTAAGAGTTTCCTTTCAAAAGAATTAAAAATAGAAGTAAAATTTAATTTTTTGACCACTTTGCATTTGTGAACGATGTCTTACTTGACTCATCAAATGCTTTTAGCTTTAAGGTAGATCGTCACAAGAAAGTTTTTATTTGAATGTTTTCATTATCAACTTGATTTTCAGCATTTACGATAATAGCTTGGGTTTAATGTAATGCATGTTGATCCCAAATTTTCTGTTAATTAAAACAGGCAATTTCATGATGCAAAGGAAAGATATGAGGATGCAAACAGTAAAGTAAAGAATTTAAAGAAATTTATTAGGCTGCTGGAAGAAATAATGACACAGAGATTCAAAATATATCGGCAGTTCTTAAGGTGAGTTAGTTTTACTGTAATCTCAGGTTTCAAATAAATTAATATGTAGATGTAAGTATGTGGCTGTATTCCAGGGTGAAAATTAGAGCAGACCTATGAGAATGAGATATCTTTAAGGCAGTATTCACAGCAATCTTTCTAACCCAGTCTTGCACCCAAATCTGGTACTACCCTGCCTGACAGTTCAGGGGCAGCCTGGACAGACAGCTGGAAAAACAACATGATCAGTGGAGGCTGTATTTTGCTTCACATGAAGGGCCTCAACTATGCTGACTTAATCCAAGGCAGTTCTGGTGCAGTGCTGGTTTTGGTCAATAAAATACCAGCAACATACTAGCATTGAAATCATCTGGCCTGTCACTCATTTTCATTGAATGTAATTAGTGGTGCTGTGCTCATGTAATTTCATTGTGGGCCAAACACATCATCTCTGCCCTGTGCTGAAAAAAATTGAAAATCTTAATTCAGATTCTGCAGTTTGACAGCTGCTTCTGTCGTGGAGTGTCCCTACTGGGAGTGCACCCCTTCCTTATTTCTTCAGTCCCTTTGCATCCCATACCAATTGATGAAGATTTTGTGGTGGCCTCCCTTCAGAAGGACTGATGGTCTGTCTGCCAGTGCAGCCCTTTATCATTCATCGTTCCCTTCAGCAGAAACAGAGGGATATCTGTGTTGGCTCTGCTTTTTGTGCTTTTTGTACTTTTTGTACAATTTGGAGGCGGCGCCAGTTCATCCTGACAGATAGTAATGATCAGGAGAATCCCAACTTTTGCAGGTGGAAGTGTAGAGGTACTAGTGGGTAAGATTTACCTGCGGAATCGGATGTGCTTGCCTTTTGGTGCCCATATATGTCAAACTGAATCTTGTTCCTAGTGCCCAAATTTTAGTGTATATATCCCATTCTAAGATATGTTAAAGAACCATAATTCTGTCTTGCAAGAACTGTGATGTATTGTCTATTGGGGAATTGTATGCTAGAATTCGGGGGGGAAGGGAGTGGTGGTGGAATTAATATTCATCACTTTAATTCCTGGGGTCTGGCAGAGTCTGTGTAAATTCTTTACTATCCTTACTGTGCAGTCCTAATACTGGATGGGAATGCAGTGGGATTTGGTCATTTTCTGTTGAAGTTGTGAAAGAAGTGTGTATAAAAGCTCCTAGTCAACTGAAATGGACTTCTAGAAAATATAAAGCCTGTACTTCTGGATTTCCTACCTTGTTACTTTGTGTCAGTGATTCTCTCCAATATGTTCAGTATCAGATGTCACCTGTCCCAGAGTGTAATTGATTTGAGAAAACTTTACGAATGGAGCAGGGGTTGCTATTTAAGATTATGAGGTGGAACTGTTGATAAAAATCTGTTGTAACTTTTCAGTGTATTTTAAAACTTATTGAACTAATGTTTGTTTGCTTGATTTGACTGATTTAAGGCTCCTTTCTTTACGATGCAAACTCTACTTTGACCATTTATTACGTATTCGAGCTTGCTCTGGAAAAATACTTTTTGATCACAAGAATGAGACACTTTCAATAACAGTAAGTTATTTTATATTATTTCAATTACCATAATATGTAATGGAAATATTACTATTTTTTTAATATCAGCTCCTACAACATGCATTACACAGGAGAGAGTAAGTTGTTCTTCCCCTCTCCAGAATGTGACATGCTGAGTTATAGGATGTTGTTGAAAACAAGCAAGAACAAAAAACGTATTACCATCTTATATGAGCAGGTTGCTAGATTACATGGAATAAATTTGGACTGTCATCTTATGTGAGGATAAGAATTCACTAGCCAGTCATACGAGTCAGTCTTTCAAAATTGCTCATTTGTATTTCATCGATAGGAAGTTTGCCTTTAATTGTGTGATTGTATAATGGCTCTAGTTGTTATTAAAACAACTTTAATGGCTGAAAGCTTCAATATTATGTTTTTTTCTGTGTATCTCTTAACGTACCTCTCAAAAATTTTACTCGTAGGGTGTGTACTTTTGTTTCTGTGGGAGAGTTCAGTTTTGGGAACTGAGGGGAAAAATGTTTAGTGACAACATAAATACATGTTTACACAGTCCTTATTGAACAGGTGAAGGATACGTATCTGAAGAACTCAAACTCAGTCCACAAAATGTCAAGTTATTACCTGGCTTTATCAGAATACTTTTTTTTTTTATAGTTGATGTTTCATGTTTCTCATGCAAGAGATCTATATTTAGTCAAGGAAAGTAAATTAAAGTAAGAAAATGTCATCCCCCCCCTTCCCCCCTCCCCCCCCGCCAAAAGACCCCACTCCAAAATAATTCTTTCCTGCTTAGCTTGTTAAAGGTAATGTAATTACCAGGACAAGAAAATGCTTAAGTTTAATCTTAAAGGGAGAGTGCCACAAGGTGTCGTCATAATCAATGGAAAAAATGAACTGTTCACAACGTTTCATGTATTCCGGTGAAGAAACCATTCCTCCTTTAAACTCCTGCTGTAAATCTATTACCTGCTTTTCTAGTGTGGCTGGTAACGACTGGATTTTAGTGTAATATAACTGTATGTAAGTGTGTATATACTGTAAGTGCATAAAATTGTTCTCAAGTGATCTCTATCTGTTCATGTGTAACGTGTTTGCCGTTAGAATTGTGATTCTGTTAGTAGGTCTCTATCTCAGGTTTAAAAATTGCTCTAATATTTTTATTTCAAGGTCCAGCCTCGAGAGGAAGACAAAGCTACCCTTAATGATGTGAGATCCTTATCAGGAGGTGAACGTTCCTTCTCAACAGTTTGTTTCATTCTTTCTCTGTGGTCCATTACCGAATCTCCTTTCAGATGCTTGGATGAATTTGACGTCTACATGGTATAAACTTAAACTTACATTTGCTATTCTGATTTGTATAAATTAGTGAAATTGTTGAGTTGATATGTGTATTTGGTTAGATATTAAAACATTATAGTTAACTGAAAATAATAAATAAAAAACCCCAAACCCCAAATCAAAACTTGGTAGGGATCTTTGTTCACTTTGCTCAGTGACTTTTGAAGCTTACTCTGTTTCTGAAGTTGGTACCCAGAGTTATGAGCACCTCTGTTACTTTACATGCTTAAACCTTATTTCAGTGCAAAAATCATAAAATACAACTTTTTTTTTTATTAGTTCCCCAAGCAGTTGTTACTGTGTTTGTCACAGATTGCCTTTGCATATGGCTGTGACACTTCTGGGTTTAGCATGTGCTTTGACTTCTACCAATTCTGAGATCAGTGGGGTTTTTTTCCAGAGCAAGTGTAGCAATTGAGTTCACTGTTGCTCGTCAGAAACTTTTTTTTTATACTTCACCTAGTAGCATCTTTCCAGGATGCTGAAATGCAGAATAATGAACAGTAGATCCTACTGATAAACCTCATCTTTGTGTACAGCTTCCCTGCGTAGGCTATTAACCAATTTTTTAATGTATTTTAATTTTATTTCCTCCTTATTAATATGCAGTGTGGTATGGTTTGAGAAAAGAATTAGTTCTGTGAGACAAAGAGTTGATACTGGATTATTTCATTTTGCCTTCAGTGCCCCTCACTCTCAATGATTTATTTACTGGGAATCACAGACCTAGAGGGGAAAAAAAAGATAATACACTTTATATATAAAGAATTTCAAAAAGGAAAGTAAGCATCTAAGACGGTCAAGCAGTCATTTTTCAGCTGACTTCCAAAGCTTAGGTCCGCTTTTACAAGTTAGTTGTGCAGAAGTCTATCCATCTGTCCAGAAAAGGGTGGATACTCAGAACCGTAGGTCCTGCTGAGAACTTCCATGGTGTCTATTCCATAAATAATTCCACATAATTTGTCTTTTCGCTGCTGTGCCAGTAACTGCAACCTTACTGTCTCCACGTTCTGTGGTTACTTTTGGTGCTATCCTGGAGACCCACCACAAGAGGACTCCATCAGCTTATTTGCAAGGGAGATACCTACTTTCATGTGTAGAAGCAGAGCTTTGTTTAACCCCTGCTCATATTAGCTTCTCATTACAAATCTTTTTCAGTAAGCCTAATGCATAAGGTTGTATTCAAAATAGTAATAATAATAACAATAAGCATAATAAAAACAAGCTACATAATAGGGTTCATGCAACCCTTAAATCCTTTCAGGTAATTTTGAAGCAGGATTTTATAGGAAACATTATTCTACTAAAATACAATTAATCTCAGCATACCAATAAAGTAAGAAGCACTACATGTATAAAAGCTGATAGAAAAATGTGTGTGGGAGTGTGTGATTGTTCCGACAGAAGCTTTCTATTGTGCATATATACTAAAAAGTCGAGTTTAACAATTTCCCAGACTGTAATTTGTAGCTTTTAGAATTTAACCCTAATGTTTCTCCAGCTTAGTTATTATTACACTTTTCTTTAGCTAAGCTTTACTGTGTATGAATTAATTCCAGTAGGTTTTTCTATTAAGTATTTTCTAATGAATTTATTCTTAAGGATTTGTCCTAATTTGTGCAGTAATAGCCCAGTGAAGCACATGGTCAGTATCCCTACCTGATAAATCTTTTGTCTTTAGGACATGGTTAACAGAAGAATTGCAATGGATATGATTCTTAAGGTGGCTGACTCTCAGCATCATCGACAGTTCATTTTGCTCACCCCACAAAGCATGAGGTAATACTGTTGTGTTATATTTCCTGGTACAAGAATTACAAGGAAGTTCTATTGCAATGAGTATAACTTGAAAAATGTAAATATGAGGAGAAAGAAATTTTGCTGTCTGTAGCAGTAGAACATCAACAATTAAGCAGTTCATTGCTGATGGTTCTGGGAATTTAATAGGTTTTTCACTCTTCCTTATGTAATGTCTCTTACTATGGTAGTTCAGTGACACTTGAATCAGTTTATCTTAAGTAGAACAGGTTTTTGAAACATCTTACTGTGTAAAGTAGGCTCCTGGCAGCTTTTAGCCCTGTATCTCCCCTCCCCAAATTAACAGAAGACTTAGCATTTTTCCTATTAATACTACAGTACTTTCAAGATGTTTGTCATTCGAGTTGATTTTTTTTTTTTTTAACATCACCGATCTAGAAACTGATAACTTACTCCTTGTTTTCTTTTATTTTTTTTTGATTTAGTAGCCCAAAATTCTTTAAAAAGCTCCATATAAGTCCCTGGTAAAGCCATGCCCAGATGAAAGGGACAGTCACTGTCTAACCTTACGCAGCCAACTCTTCTCTCTATTAGCCAGATGTAATCAGTGAAGCCTGTGGAGGATAATTAAGTGGTCTTCAAAATGAAGTGGATTTGCACTTAATTGTCTTCCCTTACTAAAATCTATAAAAAGTAGAATTAATGGTATTCTGTTGTTGTTAGGTGGAAATGCTTTGTGGGGAATTTCTAAAACTGCATTCAATAAACATACAGGAATTTTCTGTATGGGTACTGTTTAAAAGTTTAATAATTAAGTGCATATCGTTTTTGTTATATTTTGTTACATGTTGGATGTTCAGCAACATTTAATGTAACAAAGGTAAGGAGGCACCTTCAGAAAAAATAAATTTAGGAGAATTGGTGGAGAAGCCTCTATAAATGTATGTGTAGTAACTTTGCTCATTCTTAGTATGATGTGAGTGATTATACATGTATAAAGTGTGTGCCACTTCAGGATCTGTAAGGCAAATACAAACTGTATTCGATCATTATTTCATTTGGAGTTTCTCTTTAAAGTACCGTTTCTATAACTAAGGTAGTCTAATTGTTAGAAATCACATGATTGAAATCAGTCATTGTCTTTACCTCAAGCTTTTACTGAAGTCTGGCTCCAGTACCAGTGCAATGAAGCCAGAACTTCACCCGTGGGACTGTTTTTTAAAACTGACAAAGAAAAAAAGATGGAGTTATTTAAAGGAAAATATGTAATGGAAAGTGTCAAATGGAAATACTAAAATTTGTGGAGAAGAAACACTGTTAAAATGATGCATACTTTATTTTTAGTTCTCTGCCTACAAGTTCCCGGATTCGAATCCTCCGAATGCAGGACCCTGAAAGAGGCCAAAGGACATTGAATTTCCAAAAAAGGAATGACAACGAGGAAGATCAATAAGTATCTCTGTGTATGAATATGGTATACTATTGGGGATAAATGTGTAATTATGTGTGTAAAGTTACTACTTCCTGACGCTAGGTAAGAGGATCTTTTGTTAGATACTCTCAGGAAAAGAAGAGGTTCCTGTATTTTTTTTAATTTTTTTATTTTTAAGAATTACTGTATGTGTACAGACCAAGAGTAAGCACTGTTTTGATGATGAGAAAATCCTGAATGTTCAGTTGATATTTTTATCTAACAACTAGTAGAATTTTTTATCGGTTGTTCTGTTCTTTCTTCTGGAAAAGGTGAAATATATTTTGAAAAACTGTGGAGTAATATTTTAATAAAGAGTGAAAACTGATACTTGTGGGAATGTTTTAGTGTCTCTATATACTTAACATTAAGTTACAAATATTGATTTCTTTCAAATAAAGCTCTGCTTTATTTCTTAAACGTGTGCTAATTAATACATGCAGTAAAACACGTGTTTCATTTTTTTCCAGTGGAACCACAGCAGCTGAATGTGAGAAACTATCAGTACTTATAGTATACACTTTCATAACTACAGAAGTGAATAACTTATTTACAGTATATTCTCTGGGCAGCAAAAAAAAATGCTTTCATTTCTTCCTAAAGAGTTTATAGGCAAGAGTTTGAGTTTCTTTGGACACGAGCTTACAAAACCTAGCAAATTGTAACTTTATAAGCTTATATTCTTAATTCCAGTAAACTAAGTCCTTGCATAGTCTGAGTTTGCAGGTATAGCCTAAGTCTGTAGATACTAATTATATTATAACAAGCTATATTGGAAGGACTTCTGTTACTTTAGAGGAATGAAGTGGAATAAGAATTTTGGGAAATAATACAGTAACTATTCTACAGCATCATAGGCCTGCTCTTGGTTGGGTGTCTGTGCCTCCCCTCGCCTCCCACCCTCCCTCAAGACTATACTAGAGCAGTTAAAATAAAATTAATTTGCTTTATTCAAATACGGCAAGCATTTGTTGGGGTTAAGAGGGGAAAAGAAGAACCAGATTTTTCAGACTGCCTCAAAGTAACATTCTTTTTTTTTTTCTCTTTTGTTCTCCTTATTCCAGGAACTTGAGATTGTTGGGAGCTCTTCAAAAACAATCACTTTTTAGAGTTCAGCCATTAGACATACTTTTTTCTTCTTTTTTTATGTTATGGGGATACAAAAGCCATTGAGACGATTCAGAGAACAGTTCTGCAGTTTCTACCGTTATTTACTGAATAGCAATTCCTCAATAAAACCTCATTGCAGCCTAAGTTTTAACTCGACTTTGTAGTGAATTTGGCTTGAGCCGCTGCACAGTATTTTGTGTTCTTTAACGTTGTTTAGTTTTTACACAAGCACGTATTAAACTTGTAGGTATCTCTAAAATCTGGAAGCTAGATAAGAATTGAAGGAATTATGCCGAGAAAGCCAGCGGCAGTTCTGGTGCATTTGTACTATAGGAATTAAGCCTAGTGATATTGGGGGTTGGACTAGATGATTGCCAGAGGTCCCTTCCGCTCCTGACCATTCTGTGATCTTTTAAAGGCTTCAGATGTTTCCTTCTGAAAGCACGGGGTAATGGGCCAACAGCCTCCGCAGCTTTGGGGCAAAACAGGAAAAGAGGGTCAGGCTTTTTGTTGAAGCGTGTGGCAGAAGAGAGACAGACGGCAGTTTTAATTGAAGTGGGGACCTTCTGGGTGGATAACCCGAGGAGAGGGATTGTTCGGGATGATGATATTGAGGCATTTGAGCATATTGTCTTGACAGGCTGTGGAATCTCCATCCTCAGAGGCTTTTGGGTCTGAAGAGCCTGCTGCACCTCCTTCAAGCAGGGCAAGAGACCTCTGGAGGTCCCTACCAAACTGAAACAATTCCATAATCCTGTCATTTGATGAAATGTATATTAAACATACTTAAAAGGTGTTTAGGATTATGATGTGAAAATACTGGGGGGGTTCGGGGGGGGGAAGCCATGCAAAGTGCATACTTGGCAAAACTTGTCTGGAACACGAGCCCAGCTTGTTTCTACTGGGAGTCCTCGGTAGGATTACATGGGGAGGAACCACACAGAATTCACAGAATTCACAGAATTGTTAGGGTTGGAAGGGACCTCTGGCGATCATCTAGTCCAACCCTCCTGCCAGAGCAGGGTCACCTACAGCACGTTACACAGGACAGCGTCCAGGCGGGTTTTGAATGTCTCCAGAGTGGGAGACTCCACCACCTCTCTGGGCAGCCTGTTCCAGTGCTCCACTACCCTCAAAGTAAAGAAGTTCCTTCTCATGTTAAGATGGAACTTCCTATGTTCAAGTTTATGCCCATTACCCCTCGTCCTATCACTGGGCACCACTGAAAAAAGACTGCTCCCATCCCCCTGGCATCCTCCCATTAAGTATTTGTAAGTATTAATAAGATCCCCCCTCGATCTTCTTTTCTCTAGACTAAAGAGACCCAAGTCCCTCAGCCTTTCCTCATAAGAAAGGTGCTCCAGTCCCCTAATCATCTTTGTTGCCCTTTGCTGGACCCTCTCAAGCAGTTCCCTGTCTTTCTTGAACTGGGGAGCCCAGAACTGGACACAGTACTCCAGATGCGGTCTCACCAGGGCAGAGTAGAGGGGGAGGATGACCTCCCTCGACCTGCTGGCCACACTCTTCTTGATGCACCCCAGGATGCCATTCGCCTTCTTGGCCGCCAGGGCACATTGCTGGCTCATGGTCATCCTGTTGTCCACCAGGACTCCCAGGTCCCTCTCCACAGAGCTGCTCTCCAGGAGGTCAGCCCCCAACCTGTACTGGTGCATGGGGTTATTCCTCCCCAGGTGCAGTACCCTACACTTACCCTTGTTGAACTTCATAAGGTTTCTTTCTGCCCAACTCTCCAGCCTGGCGAGGTCACGCTGTAAGGCAGCACAGCCTTCTGGCGTGTCAGCCACTCCTCCCAGTTTTGTGTCATCAGCAAACTTGCTGATGGTACACTCTATCCCTTCATCCAGATCATTGATGAATATGTTGAACAAAACTGGGCCCAGTACTGACCCCTGAGGGACACCACTTGTTACTAACCTCCAACTAGACTCTGCGCCACTAACCACAACCCTCTGAGCTCTATCTGTAAGCCAGTTCTCAATCCACCTCACTGTCCATTCATCTAAGCCACACTTCCTAAGCTTTCCTGTGAGGATGATGTGGGAGACAGTGTCGAAAGCCTTGCCAAAGTCAAGGTAGACAACATCCACTGCCCTCCCCTCATCCACCCATCTAGTTACTTTGTCATAGAAGGCTATCAGATTAGTCAGACACGACTTCCCCTTGGTGAATCCATGTTGACTACTTCTGATAATCTTCTTTTCATCCAGGTGCTTTGAGATGACTCCCAGAACAAGCCGCTCCATCATCTTCCCAGGGATGGAGGTGAGGCTGACCGGCCTGTAGTTTCCCGGGTCATCCTTCCTGCCCTTTTTGAAGACTGGAGTGACATTGGCTATCCTCCAGTCCTCAGGCACCTCACCTGTCCTCCAGGACCTTTCAAAGATAATGGAGAGAGGCCCAGCAATGACTTCCCCCAGCTCCCTCAGCACCCGAGGGTGCATCCCATCAGGCCCCATGGATTTATGTATATCCAATTTATCTAACTGATCTTTAACGTGCTCCATTCAGTTTGACTTGATTTTATGATGAAACTAGAATGTTTCAGACCCTTTTACAATATGAAATGATACAGTGGCATAGCATTCCTTCTTCCTGATTTTCTTCAGCATCCAAAAAAATAAAGCAAGAGTGCAGAGGCAGGAGAGAGAAAAGCATTTATCTTCATTAGTACTTTTATAATGAGTTGTGTGGAGCAATGATTTTAAGGAAAATTATTGCATTCCTACTGAGCTAACACTTCAGCTTTCTCCCACGTTTTCTATAGACTTACTTGAAATATTGGAGCAGTTGGCAACAATTCTGGTCTTTGGTTCAAATCAATATATTGTATTTATTCTAATCTACCACTGTACTTGATGAAAATGTGTGCCTGACTGTATATTATAAGCAACTGTTGTCATGGTAGGGGATTAGTTCTGAATAAACAATTACTGAAGTGCTTGCTTGGATGCACTTATTTTTGCAGTGATCCTACTAAGGTCTCAAAACTATCTTATTCTTGATACTTTAAATACAGAGTTTACCACACCAGCTGCCTAGAGAGAGAAGTGCAGTGTTCATGTTACGTTTTGTGACTGTGTTTGAGCTGTTGGCCATTTTGGATGGCAATGCATTGCTTAATGCTGCATTAAAGTAAATGGAGTCTGTCCAGCGACATAAATTCAAGGCGCAGGGAAATGAAGAATAAGGTACTGCTTCTCTAATAAGTATATGTAAACAAAAGAGGCATAAATTCCCAGGAATATTCAGCATCCTCTCTACAACTGGTAATTTGAGCCCAAGTGGAAACAATGGGCGTATCATTCTCTGAAGTATGTAACATTTTCGAATGCGGGTTTTATTTTTAAGTTATAGCCAAACATACAAAGTATACCACTTTCTAATTTGCTAAGAACATTGCCTGTGTGAAGTCTGAGTAAAATTCTGGTATTAAAATATGTAGTGGAAATTCTGCCTTTTGCTGTTTGTTTGGAATACAAAGAAACTTAAACATGAGAGGATAGCTGTGGTTGTGGCAACAATTGATTGTGTGTTCCTCCCACCACGTATGTTAGCAAAATACGTAAAACTGTTTTTTGCGATTTTTTTTTTTTCCTCAATTTTAAGATGACCTTCACTTTTTACATTTGAAAATACAGAGAATGACTTAGTTTCTGTCATGTTTTATTGTCTGATTTTTAGCTATTAAGAGTACTGTCTCATTTCTTCATAAGGCAAAGAAGAAATATCAAACATGCAATTGTAACATGTTCAGACATTATTTTTTTTTTGTAATCCTGTAAGCAACCGACTGTTTAAAGCACCTGGAAAATGTGTTGTAAGGAAGGATTTCTATCTGCAGTTTCTGCAGTCTGCCAGTTCTCGATGCTTTCCCTGGGCTGCGCACAACTCGTACTTACAACAAACTTGATGCACACAGAGTTGAGGAGGAGGGTGTTTCTCTTCACTGTCCCTTCTCGATCATCATACTCTGTAGTTAATTCATCAGTAACGATTTTTGACAACATGTCTGTTTATATTAAACCCGGGGTAGTTCATGTCATATGGTAAGAGGAAACACTTAAGGAGGGAAAAACATTAAAAGACCAGATTTAGGCCAAGCAAATAAACTGTATTTGACTTCCAGCTAGCTTAAAAAGCTGCGTAAGCACAGGTCTAGTAGGTATACTGGTAAATAATCTTAGTGACAGAAATCTTAGAGGATAAACGGCTGCTCTGTTGGTAGGTATGAGAACTACAACTTTTTGGTTTCGTATAATACAACTCTTCGAGTGAGTGAGTGAGTGCAAAGAAGTTTCCTTCACGCTTTCATACTGAAATATATATTTCCCAGTAGTACAGTGACAGGTAATTAAAGAGACTGAACTTTTTTTTTTTCCTATTACCGTGCTGAAGACATGAAATAAAAATTAGGGGAAAAGGTCAAATGTTATAAATTTATTTTGGGACATATAGATTGCAACCTCTGTGGAAGCTTTTGAAAATTCAGGCAAAGATCAATACACTTCCAATAAAACCTTTAAACTTCCAATAAAACAATATTTTAAACATTATATATATATATTTATATATACTTTTAATTAAAGGGATCATTTTAGCAGGATTTCTTTTTTTATACTGCATTCCTCTGACATAGCTCTTTCCAGATTGAAGGGATGCAAATGAGGTAAGAATTAAGGCAAACCTAAAAGGCATGCAAATGAAGTACATTTATATCCACTGACAATACAAGCACATGTGTGGATCAGACTTAAGAGCTGAGGAACTCTTCCCCTCCGTCTGTCCAGTACTACTTTACAGCAGAATGGTGACATGGTTTATAATAAACAGTTAACATTACCATGGGAATTCAGTGTCACTAACATTACTCAGGCTAGGAGACACAGAGCTAGCATCAGTAAAACATGAACAATAAATAATATAATTCACTGCAGCACGGGACGGCTGCACAGGCTTCAGAGGAATAGGGTTGTTATGAAATGACATTGCACACGTCACGTTGTGGCAGTTTATTTTTATAATATATACTTTTAAAATTCTTTAGCAAATGACATTCTCATGCACACAAGTGTTTCAAACACAAGAAGCAAGTCCATTTATAGGTAGTCCAAGCAAATTTTTGTGTGTGTGGAAATAGCTGCAAACTGAATGGAACATTAAACTTCTGTGCAGTCTATGACGCGTTGTACACAAGCTCATTTTTGAATGTCACACTGCAGGAGTAATACAATGGAAGGATCACTCTTTGCAGCTTCTTTGAATTCATCCAGTGTGATCTGGTCGTCTTTGTTCTTATCCATCTTACTGAAGATCTTGTCTACTCGCTGCTCAGGCGTCAGACCATCCTCATTCATTTTCATCATTATCACAGTGCCCACCATTTTGTAGATGGCCTTTGGAAAGAAACCAAATAGAAAACTCAACAAATGAATTAACCTGATTTTTTGATGTGATCAAATTTTGGAAAGATATTCCAACAATAAAATGATTGCCAGTTTCCCTAAAGATTTTTTTTTTTTCTTAGAATCAAATACTGATATACTTAAAACACAGAAGAATGTGTTTTACTTTCTTTAGATGTAGATTTATTTCGGTGGTTGCTTTTTGTATCCTGGGATGAGTTCCTTTGGCTTTCTGTTTCACAGAGCAAAACTGTTGTAACCTGTTCTCCGGATCAACTGTTTATTTGGCTTTTAGTCACTCCATAGAAATACTTCACATAAATTCTGAATAATCAGTTTTAGCAGTCATCACCTTTTAATAGCTTTCTGTGTGCACATGTGAGCAAAATCTGGTATTAACTACTGTGGCAAGTAGCTGGCAGATGACGAGGGAGGTAAACTTTATCCTCCCCATTAGTGCTGTGGTCATCTTAAAGCCCATCTGTGAGAGCTCACTTAAAATAGTGTGTTGTTATCCCTGTAAATTTCTGTAATCTGAAGTTAATCTCCAGTAAGGTTTCAGCTACTTGAGCTACAAACCAGTAATTTCATAGGCGTCAAGTGATTTTGAGATGGGCTTTGCAAATCCTTTGCTGGGCTGTTCTTATGGTTAATCCGTTCATCAGAAAAAAAATGCCTCTTGATATTTAAAAGCTTATATGCACATATGTACTCTCTGCGATTCTCTGAGATTACATCTATTACGCTGTGAGTGTGCTCGCATCACTTACTTAGGCGTGAGTCGGTGTAGGATGAATGTATGTAACGTACGCTTTTAATGATACAGCACAGCCTCTTTGGTGCTTAAAACCTAAAGGGTACGTGAACAAGAACTCAAATTTTACTTGTGTTTGGAGACGTTATTTTTCAGTGTCATATTGATCTCACCTCTATAATTTCCAGCATTTCCACTCTTGTAATTTTACCATCACCATCCAGGTCGTACATGTTGAAGGCCCAGTTCAGCTTTTGCTCAAAACTGCCTCGTGAGGTGATGGAGAGCGCACAAATGAACTCTCTGAAGTCGATGGTCCCATCTCCGTTTTTATCAAAGGTTCGGAAGGCGTGCTGGGCAAACTTTGACGCATCTCCATATGGAAAGAACTGCAAAATAAAATAATAAATAGATCCGTGGGCAACGCAAGGGAGCAAACTGCATACCTGCCTGCAAAATACTGAAGCGAGGCATTTATGCAGAGCTGCTGGTGGGCTCTGTGTAAAACTGAAGATACACAATGCAAAGCTTCTGTAATAGTTGCAGCATAATGATCATTAAAAACTTATTTCTACAAAAATCTCTTAGCTTACCGCAAACTATACGGCACATATATTTAACGCTACTTCGCAGCTAAATTAACTAGATGACCCTTAAAATGAAGTTGGGTCTAAATGAGAGATTGAATGTAATATTCCCTCACTACGAAATACAGAAAACAAGGTGCATTTTAGCAGTATTTTTTCTGCCTGGATGTAACCAGCCCTTGACATGTTGCAACCGAGCAGATGTGTGGGTTTGTTGTTATATAACTTCATTTATTTAAAAAAAAAAAATAAAAAAACTCACACATAGCATAAAGCCCCAGGAACATATGTTCTCTTCTGCCAACCAACATAATACAAGTACATAAGATAAATGACATTCAGTTAAACAATACAGGACAATGCTCTTCATGTTTAATATCCATTATCAGTGAACTCTGCAACTGACTGTAGCTTAACAAAGTATTTTAAATGACCACAACATTTAAGTTTTCAGCTGCTATTTTTTCCCTCAAGAACGGTATGATTTAAGACATTTCACAGAATCACAGAATGGTCAGGGTTGGAAGGGACCTCTGGAGACCATCCAGTCCAACCCCCCCACCAGAGCAGGGTCACCTACAGCAGTTGCACAGGACAGCGTCCAGGCGGGTTTTGAATGTCTCCAGTGTGGGAGACTCCACAACCTCTCTGGGCAGCCTGTGCCAGTGCTCTGCCACTTTCAAAGGGAAGAAGTCCCTCCTCATGGTTAGATGGAACTTCCTGTGTTCAAGTTTGTGCCCGTTACCTCGTCCTATCACTGGGCACCACTGAAAAAAGACTGCTCCCATCCCCCTGGCATCCTCCCTTTAAGTATTTGTAAGTATTGATAAGATCACCCCTCAGTCTTCTTTTCTCTAGACTAAAGAGACCCAAGTCCCTCAGCCTTTCCTCATAAGAAAGATGTTCCAATCCCCTAATCATCTTAGTAGCCCTTTGCTGGACCCTCTCCAGCAGATCCTCATCCTTCTTTGAGACAGTAGTTGTTCTCTCTGTGCCCCAGACTCAAGAAAAAATTACCTTTTAAGAAAGGGAGTTTTAACCCAGTGCAGAAGTCCGAATGGGACTGTATGCAAATAATAATTGGAGGTTTTCATGCTCCTAAAATAGAAACATGCATTACTCCCAATCTGAGAGCCATCTCCTTTTGTGCTTTTGAAAATTCCAATTCTTGGTAAGCATTGCATTTAATATTGTAAGTAAGTTTGAAGCAAAGACTTTGGTGGCAGCTGAGGAATTACAGTTTTCCATTTCCCCATCCAGAGCTTTCACTGCAGCTGACGGTTGCTGTGGTCAGCCATGAAAGCTCTTGAACAATACACTCAAATTTGATGGAGGCTCTCGGGGATCTCACAGCATATACAGAAATGGGCGCTACTAATTGACTGACTGAATACAGATGTAGAATATGGCACGCCTTCGCTGCTTTGTCTTTGAGGAGGCCAAATGACCATTTGGATACTGTGTCTTGCCCTAAGAAAAAAATTCGGAGCACAGCCTGCTGCTTGCAACAAATTTGTGGCCATGCGGGTCATGTCTGGAGCTACTGCTGCATTGCCAAAGGGTCCCTAACCTGAAAGTTTCCTTTAAACTTACTGTTTTTTTCTGATATCAACTTTTCAGACAGAATTCCAGACAACTTTTGCATTGCTGTAAGGTATGATTGCTATTCAACCTCTTCTCTGGCTCGGTGCCATTATAGTCAATGCAAAATCTTCCTTAAATTTTGCCCACCTCCCTCCATTCAAAATACTGCCCTGTTGTGAACTACCCCCAAAGGGATGCAAATCGCTGTATTATCCCAGAGAAGTATCAAAAATGCCCATCTTGCTTCCCAAGTGTCTTTTCAGGAAGATACTTGAACATGGCATGGAGACATCGAGAGAGAGACACACTGTACCCATTCCAGTGGTATTTGGTCCAGGTTAACGTTGCTGTGAAAGTTGTGATTTTCTTGTTTGACTTAGTATGGTTCAGCGTCCAGCTGCTGCTGCTACGCCTTTTCTCCAAGAGCTGAAAGAGGCATTTGGTATTGTCTCCCCCTGAAAAGGTAACTTACGTGCCTGTACTCAACCCAGCCCCTGATTCTGTTTTGACAGTCCAAACTGATGGAGCTATAAATAGCTCTTTTCTGTGCTTTCTGGTTTTTGACCTTTAAAAATTTTTGGACGCTGGTATGGTAAGCACAATTGAGCTCATAAACACATATAAAGGTATACGGATTGTCTGATACAATTCAGGACTGCAGTGACTGCACCTATCAGACCTTGCTGAATTGTTCTTCGAGTGCAAACCTCAGCCTTTTGTCAAAGCAAATAGAGCTCTCCCTCCACGGGAAGGCTCTCTGGGTTCCCAGTTGTAGGTTTGGCTGTGTCAGAACAAAGTTATGTGAATGTTATCCAAATCCTGAACATTATTTGCAGGTTATTGAAAATCCTGTTCATTGCTTTCTCTTCATAGAATCATAGAATCGTTAGGGTTGGAAGAGAACTTTAAGTCCATCAAGTCCAACCGTTAATCTAACACTGCCAAGTTACCACTAAACCATGTCCCTCGGCGCCACATCTACCCATCTTTTAGATACCCCCAGGGACAGTGACTCAACCACTTCCCTGGGCAGCCTGTTCCAGCACTTGACAACCCTTTCAGTCTTCTTCATGATCTACATTTTCCCCAACTTCTGCATCAACTGCACGTTAACGTAGGTGATATTTAATTTTACATATGTGTGTGTGTACAGATATCTGTACACTTCTGCTGGTCACTGGTAGGAAGTTAAGAAGCGGATCTTGTTCCCTGTAGCTCCACCGGGACTCCACTGTCCCCCTCCTTCTATTTCTTAGGAGCTTGCTGGCTGTTCACAGCTGACAAGACAATGAGAATAATCTCCTGCTTTTTAAATCTGTCCCGATTGCTGTCCTGTGACGTATACATTACAAAACAAAATACTTCAAAAATTTACAGCCTTCCAAGTGTTTCGGTTAAGAGCTGACAATTGCTGAGGATGTGGCCCGATCCACAGCTCTGTCACTCTGTCACCCCGCCGTCTCTGTAACAGAAAGGCAAGCAGCAAGAGGGAAATGGGATCATCCTTTTTGCTGTCCAGAAAACCAAAATACATTCAGGTGCTATTCTCCCATGATCCAGACTGAGAAATGGTACAGATGTACTTACTGGTGGAACCAAAGAACTAAAACACGCAATGAAGAAGCTCACCTACAAAAATGGCGAAGAAGCGGCAAACACCCAGAAATACTTGAGCCCAAGAACGAAGAGGGGGATTAGGAGGGGTCAGTGGCTGGAGATGCCAAAGACCATTTGCAAATTATTCTTGGGGAAAAATGAACATATCATTCAGTTTCCCGTCAGATGAGCGTAAGCAAGCTGTGCCTACCTCTTGTGCCAGTCACAGGGAGTAACCAGGGAGAAAAGCATCCTTCTAAATTTTTATCACAGACAGAACGAGTTCTTCTCTGCTGAGGTGAGGAAGGCGGTGGCACTGCTCAGAGCTGAGCCTTGGCATTTACAGCTTAGTAAGGTGAACAAATGGAATTGATGCCTTTTTGGTTGTTTTTTTTTTTGTGTGTCTCTACTTGCCTCCCCCTAGGGAGCAAATGCAGTAAAAGGTCCTTTAGGGACTGAAGGCACTCTTCTCCAGTCTATACCTGCTGGTTTGTATTATTTTTAGCTCAGAACGACTAAAAAACATTGTCAAAACTTGTTTAAAAACCTACTTGAAGAATTCCATTGGCCTGTTTTGAAATGATTCATAAATAAGAAATGGAGTAAAAGGAAACCATAACAATTGCAGAGCAAAAGAAGCCAGCTCTGGTGAAACTTTATTTGACTATTAAAATCCAGTGAGGCCTCAGCAAGATGTAAAAGCCTTTTTGTCCATAAAGGCACAGACTGTTAACTGCTTTGAGACTAGCCTGAGCCAAGTGCAACGAGAGACAGGGATCACTGGAAGACAAACACCCATTTTCTGCAAGGATGATATGAGGGTGGTTTAGTCTGCCTCATGCGGCACTCTGGCATGAGCTCAGGCAATGCCTCAAAAACAAGTGAAGAAACACAACTGGGATTTCCAGTGGGTTCAGTGGGTTTCAGTGGGCAAGTCAGTGGGTTCTTCAGCCCCCTCTGCAAACCCTTGTCCAGGTGATCAATCTGCATGCGAAAGCAACTCGTTCCCTTCTGCTGCAACGGTGCTACTGAATGGTGCACTCTACACACCAGCATTGTCTGCTGCTTTACCCTTTTCATCCAAAAATCAAGACAAACTATACCTGACAGGGTTTTTGACAGCACTCAGTTCCACAAGTGACCCAACACTGGTCGCTCCTTTGTTTCCTTTCCTTTCTTTTGCCCAGAGAAGTTGTAGATGGCCCATCCCTGGAGGTGTTCAAGGCCAGGTTGGACGGGGCTTTGAGCAACCTAGTCTAGTGGGAGGTGTCCCTGCCCATGGCAGGGGGGTTGGAACTAGGTGATCTTTAAGGTCCCTTCCAACCTAACCATTCTGTGATTCTATGACTCTGCTTCTCCAGTCTCACCTCTTGCTTGGCCTGTGTGTTTTCTGACCGGTTACATCAACATGCTGGTGTGTGAAGAAAGTGTTATCTCTACAGACAACTACCAATTAGGAAAGGAAAAAGGAAAAGAAAAAAAAAATAAATCCCTCTTATTCTGCTTCTAAATTGTGGAGGAGAAGACTGCCTTGCAGATTCTTAGCTCCCAGAGTGCTTCTGGACACCTTTCTGGTATATAGGGGCCACTCAAAGGGTCCTGGAATAAGAATATCTAGCGAATACATCTACACATTGTACATAACTTAAGTCTCGGGGAAACTGATCAAATACCTAGAAATATTTGTCTGCTTGGCTGCAGATGCTTTAACGTCTTTGAAGTGATGTTGTTCACAGACAACTCTGACTGGCTCTATTCAGATCATCTTTTGGGAGCGAGTTATTGAAAAAGCATAAAACATATGCTAAAGCATATGGCTAAAGCTTTAGCATATGGCTAAAACATAAAGAAAAAAACAAAACCAAAAGCAATACACTTCCCCAAATTCCCCAGTGATGGGGGGAAAGAAAGAAGAGTATCTCCTTCATTGGTAGGGTGGGGTGGAATGAATCTACAGACTGGCCTGAGCTGTGCTTTGTTTTTCCTGCGACGTTTTGTCATGTTTGAGATGCATTTCTATTAAAAGGAAAATTCCGCTGTAAAGTGGAGAAATCCAGAATCAGAGTAGTGTACAGAAAGCCGAACACACCGACTAGACCTGCCCAGGTGACAACTCGGTCACTGATGTAAGGTGGTGGCTTCCAGCACTGAGGTGAGAGCCAGAGCGCAGAATGGGAGGCGGGCGAGCAGGAGGTGGTGCAGGGCTTCTGCATCCCAGGCTTGGAGAAGATGGAAGAAGCAGCTGCCGATTCCCCCAGGAGCTGAGACGCCCCGTTCGGGGCTCAGCACTGCCGTGCTCTGCCGAGGGCTGAAGCAGCCAAGAGGGACGAGCGGGGCACAGCCAGCACGAGGAGCAGCGCGAGCATCGCTGGGGGCCAGCACGCAGAAACAAGCCTAGCAGTTGGCTCCCATGGGAAAATCCTTATACAATTCATGCTGTTGTACTTTAGGAAGGAGTGAGTTACCCTTTTTATTTATTTTGTCAGGGTTTTCTTTCCTCTCTTTCATCAGTTTGCCAGGCACCCAGTTCACTTTTGTAAGTGGAGGACATGAGCACTTTGAGAATCAGAAAGTTTGGCTGCTGGTAGAAGCTTAGACAGGTATATTTATAGTAAACCTCTTAAATTTGAACCAAAATGCTGACACCTGCTGGTCAAGCCCCATCTTACGGATCCTCAGAAGTGAGGGCACTGCGGGAGATGCCTGTGATGACTGGGGAGCAGGTTGCTGCTTACTAGTTTTACAAGAGGAAGAAGCTCCGCGTTCCCACCAGCAGTACAAACACAGGAGCAGAGGGGATAAGCAACAAGATTACTTTTTAATTCTTTCCTTTAGAAAAAATAACTGTAACTCACTATAACGTACTGTACTTTTGCACTTCACGTGTTAAGGCACGAGAAGGGGAAGAGACGTACAGGCTGCGACCATCGGGACCTGTCACAAAGGTTGTGCTGCTCTGGCACCAGGGTGACCCGCAGGGCTGCAGCCCGCCTCTGCCGGCACCTCTTTGTACAGAACTGAAAACAAATGTAACAAGAGCATAACCACAGCAGCACAAAAAGACACAGCCAGTACATTTGTCCTTCTTCTGGAAGAGATCTGACTGCCTTGGGAATACACTGCTCAAGAGCAGGTCAGGACAGATACACCTTTAAAATAGATAAAGACACATTTTCAAGGCTTCCTGAGGATGTGTGGATTAAGAATGGATAAGGCGCAGTGTGCCCTTCTTACTCGTGTTATGTCTCACTCGTATTCTCTGGAGTAATGCCAGTGAAAAGAATGTGAAATGTGAGCTGCCTCCATACCCAGCGCTGGAGCAGGGAGGGCTGGCAGAGAGCATCCCGCCAAGGGCGGTGGGGACCGATGGGGAGGGGACCAGGGACAGGGCAAGGCCCAGCAGGAGGGGGCTGTGAGCAGGAATGCTGGTGGCTGTGAGAGCCACAGCATCGCCCTGGATCAGTGCTGTGCATCCCTCTTGGGTCAGTGGAGAGAGGCTTCTCCAAAGAGCCACCTGAAGCAGTCAAGTTAGGTGTCAAGAGACTTGTCCCTTGACTGGCTGTTGGGGGAGCAGAGGGATCATTAAGCTTAGATGATGTTTTTTATTGCAAAGTAAGTCTTCACAGTCCTAAGCAGGGAGACTTCTAGTCCTTGTAGTTCTCAGACTAGACCTCTTCCCAGCTATCTTCTACATACTTTTGGCTGAACAAGCGTTTTTAGTGCTTTCTTACAAAACAGGCTTTCCAAAATCACAGCAGCGGGATGATGCAACATCCTTTCCCCGCTGAAAGGTCTCAGCTTGGACATGGAAACCCCACACTCACCTCCCTCCCCCATCTGAGACAAGTTGAACAGGCAGCTCAGGAGAAAGCACTGGCTGCAGTATAGTACAGATCAGGGAACTATGAGTTCCCAACCTGGGAACTGCTTGTGTGAACTAATATTAAAGGGATTAGAAAGACAGGAAACTTTCTTTTAACACATTAGTGGTTGAAGAACTGCTTTAGGAGACAGAAGATCTGGATTCCAGTATTTCTCCCACTAAATATATTTTCAAATCTACTTTAACACAGGTAATTTTCACAACTCTCCTTTCACTTCATCTGAATCTTAACCACTATGATACTAAGCAGAATGTATATTACAAGCAGTATGGGCCAATGCAAATGACCAATTACTCTAATAGGTTTTGAATTGGGCTTATGATCATGCTGAATCTGAAAGCACTTCCTTACCACTTTCTAGTTCTGTCAAAGGTTTTCCCCAAGTTACTATTCATTGGATGAGATCTTTAATGAACTGAAACACGTCCAAATGTTGTTATTCAATTCCAGACCCCCAGGGGCTCTTAGGCAACCAAGGCAAAACCCACAAAGGGACACCGGCAATGAAGGGTACTGAGCAACGCCTCCACGGCCAGGTCTTCCATCACTCTAAGGTGTCCAAATGTTTTGGCTGTGGATTTCCAAGGGCTTTTCTTACACAACTCTTCCGTCTAGACTCTGGAGATCCTGTTCCCAGAGGCAATTAACCACATCTTTCTGTGCTGAAGTCCTTCTGTGCTTCCTATCCCCAAATGCCCTTTAAATGAAAAGCATTTAAATGCTTTTAGATAAACACCGAGGATTTCAGTCTCAGAGCTCTCCAAAGCCGAAGTTTACTGCAGAGACATAACAGGCAATGAATGAGCACCCAAGAATTTGGCTCCACGGAAGCAGAAGTAATTTCAGCAGCTATGCATGCTTCCATTAACAGCTTAATCAAATGTTACGGGATTTGGATCCCAGAGATACAGATGTTCCTGTCCTATTCCCAGCTCTCAGCCACTGAGTAGCAGCACACCAGCACTGAAAGGCACATCACATGCCTTTGAAAGGTCTGGGGCTGCTTGTTCATATGCATCAAAAAAGAAGTGAGTGTTACAACGATTTAACTTCATTACTGAAATTCCAGGGGGTGGAATTGGATGATGTTTCTGCACTGCGCTAGAGATGGGATGCTGTAACAGATCCAGACATGATATTCAGAGTTGCGGTACAGATGGGGACCCTCGTCTCAACCTTCTCCTCAACCTCTGCTCCTCCTCACCCTGCATTATCACTCCATTACGCAGAGAAATCCTAGGAGAGGTCTAAAAGATCTCGCAATAGCTCACCCCCTGCTACGGCACCGATGCCACTGATCTGCACATGAGCTGAAGCAACGGCTGCGCTAATGGGGCTGATGGGGATCCCCGATCTCTGCTCTACCACACGTACATCCGGAGGAAAATGGGCAGGTTGGTTGGTGTGGGTTAATGATGCACGTAAAACTGCCTGGAACAGCAGCAGGGCTTTGAGGAGTATGTTTCAAAGCTGAGAGCCTTACCCAGCCACATCTTGCATGTATTTCTAGGCTTGGTAGCTTAAAAATTTCTTTTGCTGAGCTATTTTTACTTTGCAGATGAAGCTGAAAAGAGCAAGCATAGTCCTAACAAACTCCATTCATGGTTAGTGAATTGTATTTCCTCTGCCTTCCAAAATACAAGTAAATGGATAAAAACGGTACTACTGTGTCAGGGTGTGTACCTTTTAAAATCCAAGCTATATGTATTACTCTAAGGCACTAACATGATTCAAGAAACAGCAAGATTATCAAAGCAGATGATATTTAGCTGGTCCAGGTGTAGGACTGCAGCCTCTGTTGACGGAATACACAATGAAGCAACTGCATCAATGTATTTTTTTCTCTTGCATGTTAATATAGCTACACTGCTTCAGAAGTCAGATTCATTTTGTGTTTCTCCTACAGCTGCCTTTACTGGGAGCAAAACATTATCAGTTTTCCCGTTTCTCCCTCTTCTCCCATTCAGCCTTTATTGGGTTTTAAGAGTTATTATCTCCTTCCAGATTGTCATACATGTACCAAAGCACTTCACACCCAAAGCACGTGAGTCCCTGCTCATATTTGGGAGAAAGGCCATTTTCTGGCTCAACTCTAGCCTTTTTCTTGTCCTTTACACTGACAAAAGGTCCACCAGGCTAACTAACTGGAAAAATGCAGAATAAGAGCATGCGATGCCACAACCCAGTCCTGCAGTTGTTCACGGCTTTTACCTGCCAGATTCCTTCAGAGGAATCAACTTCTCTCAGGTCAGCCAAAAAAATGAGTCTGATTATGTTTTGCTGAGTATCAGGGAAGAGCTTACCCCACAGGATTACAATGGATTGACACGCATGAATGTGGGCTCCAGACTGGCAAGATACAGACCTGAACCTTTCAACACTGGCAAAATTCATTGCTGCAAAGCAGAAGCCAGCACGGTATTTTCTACAGTTAAGGCAGATCAAAAATAGAATAAAGCATCAGTTGCAGAGAAGGAACAATAAAGAAACATGAGGAAAAAACCCAACTTAGACACTGCCCCAGAGCTAAACTTCATGGTAAAAGCCCTCCAGCCTTCTGCTCCCGCAGATGCTGAGTCTGGTATAGCGTCACTCTTAAGCACATCTGCAGCGTAAGGTAGAAATATCCCACCTAGGAAAACTGCCTCCAGCCACCTGGATGCAGCTTGCCGGAGGGTTCCAAGGCAGTGGGCACCATCCACAGCCGTGGACCTATGGGTCTCCACAGCAGCTGAGCCACAGGGCTGAGCCTCTGGAAAGGACAATCTTGAGGACCACCAAAGACCAGAGTCTAAATGACTGTTTAGATCCAGGTCTCAGTTCTCCATGTGTAAATTTGTGAGATGTCCCTGCCTCTGAGGTGCGCTGTGAGGATAAATCATAGAATCATAGAATGGTTTAGGCTGGAAAGGACCTTGAAGATCATCAAGTTCCAACCCCCCTGCCATGGGCAGGGACACCTCCCATTAGACCAGGTTGCTCAAGGCCACGTCCAGCCTGGCCTTGAACACCTCCAGGGATGGGGCCTCAACAACCTCTCTGGGCAACCTGTTCTGGTGCCTTACCACCCTTAAAGTGAAAAACTTCTTCCTAATGTTTAATCTAAACCTGCCCTCTTCCAGTTTATAGCCATTCCCCCTCGTCCTGTCACTACATGCCCTAGGAAAAAGCCCTTCCCCAGCTCTCCTGTAGGCCCCTTTAGGTACTGGAAGGCCACAATAAGATCTCCCCTGGAGCCTTCTCTTCTGTCTAAATACAACAAAGAATTGTGACTATTTCAGATACTGCTGCAGTGGGAACCGTAAAACCAGCAAGAACTGGGGAGAACTGCCAAACCTCACGGATGTTTACTGCTTATGTCCCCGCTCCGCAGCTTTAATGCTGTGAACACGTATGCATATATAGACACATGGGGAGGCTTATAAGCAGCTGTTAGTTCTTCACATAAAGAAGAAATATTTCGAAGAGCCAAGAAATGTAATTTCTCCCCTTCATGGGGAAAATTCACAACTTGTACAGGCTGAAGTGGGATCAGAGAAGAATCTGTGTCTCACCCAGACCTCCAAGGACTGTGATTAGCTCTTACATTATTGTTAAGGACTAAGTCACCCTGTCTTGCAGATGTTTTTAGCCACTGCAGAAATGTTCATTTGAAGCATATGGTGAAGAAACATTTGAGAATTTAGGAGTCTACTTGAATTATCAATACCAGTTCTTTGCAATTGTTGTGAGACATGCGTTAAGAGACCAGAGAACAAGCACACATCACAGGCTGTGTTAAAGCAAGACTCACAGTGAAAAAACAGTATACGCCAAGAGGTTGGAGGAAGATGGATGGGAAAAGAGACGCCACGCTGCTGCTTCTCAAACATCCATCTGGCAGGGTCTACCTCTAAAAAAAACTTTCAACCTGGAAAGTTAATCTCTATCCTCACATTTGTGAGGAATTAGTCATTAACTAGCAGGAAATGAATCGATTTTCAATCTCAGCTTTTCTCTGATTAGATTTGGACAATAAGAAACTTAATTGAGCTGTGGTAGTGCTATAGGTCAATACACTAGCAGATCAGTTATTACTCAGTGCTAACAAAAAAAAATCTTCAGAGAGAATTGTCGTCAAAACAATTAGTATTGCTAGTGCATAACACCACGACTACCGCTGATTAAATGTTATTTCTCTTTGATCTTCCTTAACTGAGCAGGAGCACTGGAACACTTTATTTATTTAAAGTTTGGCACAGTCTTCCACTACTCCAAGGTCAGCGATAGCACAGGGCTATGACAATGTCAGGATCCTGCTGTGCTGTAGCTATGCCCCAGCCTAATTACAACATCCTTTTTCTTGACACCGTGTTATCTCTTTAGGAATCTGGGAACATACCAGATGGAGAATACACTGATCTGGGACATTTCTTCTTTTTTTTTCCTTCCTTTTCTTTTACCCTCCAGTACAGATCATCTGACTCCTTTTCATTTCTGAAAAAGGCGCTATTTTCCCAGTGAGTTTTGGCTCTAGTGGTTCAGAGTATTAACTTGAATGCTGTGCCTGCTGTGTTGTGAAGTCCTTAGTGCAAATTTCCCAAAAGAATGGGACTATAGAAGCATCAGCAAGTGCTATTTCCAGCCAAAAAGAGATTTGAAACACGAGTCACTAAAGTCTGAGACAACTATCTTATGAATATACAGATGGAACTGCAGAAAAAAATCTTGTGCCTGAAATATGTCTCATATACTTATGTAATATGTCCTCCTAAAATTCTTATACATATGGAGTTGTTATAGCCCAGTACTGCAGAAAGGAAACTGCAGAAAGAGAAGGAAAATGGCTGTTGCTGGGAGTATCAGAGAACTGAGGATCTAAAGATCTCAGTCAGTGCCAAAATACAAAATCTCTTTTCTTGATATTAAGCACAAAACTTGATAATTCAAAAATTGCCAACAAATAGCTTTAACTTCTGGGGAGAACTATCAATTCCCTTACAAGCACAGCTCACTCCAGTGATTGGTGGACTCAGATATCTTTTCCAGTTCATAAAATCTTTGGCCATAGAGCAGTCCATAAACCTTTCCATCCAAGGAAGGAAACTACAACCTGAAGTCCAGAGAGACCAAAGGAATGGAAAAAGAGTACCACAAGCACCTTGAGAGAACTTGGTCTTTTGAGAAAAGCATCGAGTATTCAAGGAGAGAAAACGGGATGGGCTGACTGCCCCCAGAACTGGCGTGCCCCACTTCTTGTTGCCATCACAGGCTAGAAAAAGGAACCCCAGCCTGCGCCTCCAGGCAGCTCGGTCCCGATAGGAACACGTGTAACAGGATAAGTAACCGGACTACAGCCACAGTCGGTGGGTCAGTCAGCGTGCAGCGGTGTGCTCTTCATCCCTCTGTGCCCAGCCAACCCCGGGCAATGGACTGGAGAGGTTATTTTTTGTGTTGCACCCCAAATATTTAACAATGTCTAAGGGCTAAGCAGAGTTAATGACACAGAGGAATTGGGAACCCACCTGGGTAAATGCTGACATCTCTTTGCTTGGAGACCACACAGCATCTGTCCCTAAACTCCTGTGGTCTTGGCACACAAAAAAGGTATCTGATCGGAGCTGGTAACAGGGTGTGTTACAGAATAAGGAGGCAGTGCAGGACGAAAGGGGGAAGGGCTTAGGGAATGGGCAGGAGCCCAAAGTTAGAGGTGAGAGGCAGGCAGGTTGGGAGCAACAGCAGCGATAGTTAGCCCAGTACATAAGGGGCAGGTGGGCAATGATTTGGTATCATCCTTTTTTCCCCTGCTGTCCCTAGGCATATCCTATTGACTTTTATTTTCAGTTCTGAGTTTCAAAGCAGCCCAACAACTCACAGAGGAACTGTACTAAACTGAAGTTTCTCATCATTTGAAATTGGAAATGGGCCTGTATTTCTAACTGCTGCAAGGTCTGTCTCAAAGCTTTTCTTTTGCAATGAAGCTGTGAGCAGACAGGTTTTCAGGCTTCCTTCTGAAAATTTTGTACAGCCCTACTTAGGAGATCCATCACCTGTAACCCCTTCAATTCTTTTCCTATGGAGGATAACAATAAAAAAGGACTCTTTTAACACAGTGTACTTTTAAGATTTCAGCTTTGCGAGATAATCTATTTTCTTCCATATCTAGGCTTTCTCTTATAACACAAACCCTTTGAAAGGTCAATGCCAAGACCAACAGTATGTAAAAACTTTGAAATACCAGCATTATGATGCAAAGGATCTTGCATATATAACTATCTAGACATATTTAGGTATATATCAAAGGAGTGGACTAAATCAGTTCTTGCTTAGAAAAAAATGTCTTGGAAGACAACACTCTTAAGCTTACTGACATTTAAAAAAACCCCCAGTTTTATTTATGTAAAGTGTGCACATTTCTAGTTCCATGTGAATAACAGCATTATTATTGCTGTTATTGATAGTCACAATATCTAGGAATTTTGGTTGAGCAGCATTTGGATAAAGCCTAAAGCTCAACGTAGACAAAACAGAAAGAGGAAAGAGGAAAAGTCAGCACAAGGAGCCTGGAAGACTTTTCTTTGTGACTTGATCCAATGGATCTTCCCCAAGGTGGGAAAGGAGAAAGGAATGATGCAGCCCATTGTGTCACCTGCTGGGAATTAAGAAGCGTTGGCAGGTCTAGAACAAACCACAGGTATTCAAACAATGGCAGCTCTTGGGAACACTGTCTCCTTGTCTAGTAGCTCCACAGATCAACACCTCTAAGGGAAAGGGATCTTGAACAAAAACTTTCAAAGGATGAATGGAATGATGTAAAGGAGCATTACACTCTTGTTCCTTGTCTAAAATGGTGCAAGAAGGGAAAATCCTCATCATATAAGCTGGGTTTTTTTCCATCAGTTATGTTCTTTGCCATCTGTAGAAAGACACGTAGAAAAACTCCCCGTGTGACATATAGATGACTGCTTTCTCACAGAGATGCCATCTCCCTGGACAGGCTGTTGCTGTGCGAGTACTGACTGTGCTCATGAGCCAATGCAGACAAAATTGATATGAGTGATACTTAGTACCAGATGTTTCCCAAAGGTGTCTCCTTTTTAGGCAATTGGCCAGCTAAAGAAGGTAGTATCATCCCACAGAATAGAGCTTCTCCCTTTCATCCTTTCTACTCCAATCAGTTCTTGGGGCATGCAGACTTTTATGAGATTAACTTAAGTGAACTGGATGTTTGGAGGGGGAAAATTACTCCACAGATTCTGTTTCCTCAGTACTGTAACTTTGTATCATCATTTTCCCGTGGGTTCTGTGTTTTTATCCACTCTTTCAGGTATCAGACATGACCACAAGGGCTCATTTTAGAGAAGTCTGTAGACCTATTAGTACAAACTGGAACGTGCTGCTTGTTCATTTAAAGCATTGCAAGCGAGAGGCAGGGTTGCCTCCTCTCCCGCATTTGCCTGCTTAGGTAACTGAAATCCTTCAGCACATGGTACCTTTGAATTTCAGCTCCTTTTTGCCATAAGAAGCAAAAAGATACAATGGGTAGAGCAGCCTCTTTGGCTACAGATAAATTCACCAGCTAAGAGCTTACCTGTCACTTGATTCCTTTAAGATATTATAATTATTCATATAATTAGTCTATAAATGACTTAACACTAGAATGCAATAAGACCATGCAAAGTGATAGTACAAAATAAATTCTAAAATCTGCAGAGAACACGTTCCCTTTAATTAAAAATTATCTTTATCTAAAAAGGTGAACAAAACTGTACTAACGAAAAAGATGCATCAACATTCTTCCAACACCAGGATTATCTCACTGCATGCACTACTTGACACCATTATAAGGACTGAAGTTTCAATAACATAATTAAGAGTCAGCTGAAAAGAAGACACAATAAAAAGTGCTTAAGCAATACACTTCTCTAATGCCGATTTCTTGCAGCTTTATTTATCACACAAGCTTAGTGTAGTTACACGTTTTCCTTCGGGTTAAGTTACCCTCCATGCACCAGACCAACTGAAGATACCCCCACCACTTTAGCTGCGCATAAAATTCCGAGCGCGACAAATGTAAAACCAATGTCTTCACCGCAGTGGTGAATGCAATTTCATTTCAAAATCAGATCCATTTGAATTATTCCCCTCAGCTACAAAAAAAAATGTCTAAAAACCTGAAAGCCGAACTAAATCCACTTGCAAGGAGCAAAATACAAGGTCTATTTATAGACACAGCAAAGCATAACTAGAGGGATGTATCAAAATCAATGTTTCCCATTAGTAAACATTACCTCAAAAATACGCTCAAAAATGTAGACTGATGCAATTTGAACTGCCCAGCAGTATAATTATGGTAACTAGCTCACACTGGGGAACAACTGTTGCTTTTCCACACCGAGTAATGAATATGAGTAATAGATTTGACTTTTTCCCCCAAGTATTCTGGTAAACATGTTAAATAAATCAGGTTGCAGGCTTTCATAAATACACAACAACAGCTACTCAGGCCTTAGCAAACACGGAACAATACAATACAATAATAATGGCAAAAAAAGAGTTCAGTATTGGGGTGAGAATTCAAAGGAAGATTAGTCACACATGCCTTTGGATAAGTTAGCTCTTAAGTTACGAGAGCACAGATCGTATCTTCTTTAATATTCTTGTACCCCAGAGTCAATGAAGATTAATAAAAAGCCCTATAGACATTAATGGTTGAACAATAAACTATGTATTCCTGACCAAACCATTACGTTACCAACTACTTTCCAGAAGGATGCTGGTTTACGTCTGCCAAGAGGGATCCTCCCAGGAACACTGTTCTTGGTGATGCCAGTTCCCAAAACGTCCTTTTAAAGTCTGCAACTGGCAGATAAAGGCCAATTCCTGACACATCTCCTCTAGGAGCTGACTGCATTGAATGCTCTCTAGAGATGAGTTATTTCTAGAGGAAAAGTAATGACATACATTTCACACCTGTCTGATAGACTCATATTTCATCCCGGATGTAATTATGGATGAAAAATAATGAATTAATTCTAGTAAGTTGTTAAATTCTCAAACAACAACAACAACAACAACAAAAAACCCCAAACCCAAAGTTACAAGAAGACAAGAATAAAACAAGAAAGCATTCTCTTGGCTGGTTGCTATTATCACAGAAGTAACAGGGAGGCATCTTCTCCAGCATGGGGGCTTTCTGATCTTGTCCTCCTATTGCATTCCTTTCTCAATACAGTCCTGGTTTAAAAGGTCTTCTGGATGGTCAGAGGATTTTCAAGCCTCTAAACTCTTCATGAATGATCTGTGAGAGGCATTCAATGAAAAACCACTCTCTTAAGGCAGCTGTCTCTAGAATGCAACGAGTTTCACAGAGACTCCATGTGGCATCTTATTTACAATATTTGACAGAGTTGGCATTCCATCTGTTTTAGAGTTCATGCTTTCATAAAAATAGGGCAAAGCCCCCCTTCTCATAACATGAGATCTTTATGGAGAGGTGGCAGCATCTTCATAGCTAAGGTTCCAACTAGATTTCCTTGTAAAGAAGTCTCAAAATTCTTTGCATCTTTCCTCAGTGACAGCCAAATACCTAAGGGTGATAATACTGCCCAGGCAAAGACCTTCAACAAACCAGCCAGAGAATTCAGTCTCTGAGGATGTAATAAATACTTACTCAACAAGAAACACAGGACAATTGTATATAGTCCCCGTTAAACAACAGGAGAGAAGAAACTTGAAATATGCCTTAGACAGAACGTGTCTAAAGAAAAATAATAGCCTACCAAGCTAATGGGCGCCAGAGCTTTTTATTGCTGGCAAAATACGAAGCTTGTCTTCCAGGCTGGGGTCTGGGGTCCAACTAGAAAACACAACACTGTCATTTCTTCCTGCTCCTGGGATGGAGCCCGGAGTGCACCTAGTCCAGCTGCCAGGGCAGATTTAGCAGCAGCATCTGCCACGACCCTGGGCAGAGACAACTCCTGAGAAAGAAGGTAAAATCTTAAACAACAGCACCAGAGCTCTCAAATTGAACATTTTAAGCATTCACTCAAGGAAACACCATTAGCAGTCCGCTGCAGTATTTTGGGTTGTCTGAGTATGCTGAAGAGAGAATTCTGAAAGCACCAATACCTATGAAGGTCGATCAGAAACTGCTTTCTGAGGTAGCTCTGTTCTTTTCCCATACAAGTGTCGGAAAGACTCTGTACCACAGGTAGTTCAGCCTCTCCCACAAGAGTGTAAGTAGACCACCAACTCTTCGAAAGCTCCCAGAGCTCAAGAGGATTTTCACAGAAGTCTGCCAGTTGGAGATTCTCTGTGTCAAGGTTTTGGCTCTCTTCATTTGGGGAACAGTGAGAGTAGTCTCAAAGCAAGGACAGAAAAAGGCAGATTTTTCACAGCTGTCCAGATTATTCCTGAAGAAAACTGCCTAAATTCAATCTAAATAAAGCCCTGCTGGCAGAGAAAGAAGGTCTTAAATTTAATCATTTCCACCTGCTGTCAGCATCAATATTGCTTCCAGCCCCACCCCAAAAAAATGTTTATCTCTGGCTTCTCTTATTCACTAGATATCAGACCGCCACTCAGCTGTGGACAGTCCTGATATCTAACTGGTGCCACAGTACCTACACCTGCCATCTGTGAATATACTGTCTCTATTCTGGTAGCACTCTTTGCTGAAAGAATATTTTTGCGAGCCGATGTGTTTAAATGTTCTGTCACGTTTAGTTTAACAGCCAGCATGACAAACGCCACTTCAAAGCTCAATGCTTCATTCTTCTTCATCAACGGAAAGAGATGCTGCATCTTGATGGCGCGATATATCCCCAGACAGGTTATATATCCCAACAGCAGGTGTGACCTGCATCCCACTCCAGGTGAGCACTTTGTGATTTCTTGGGTTATGAAGGATTGCACGACGACAGGCTGAACACATGAACAGCTCAGTAAAGAACAAGATTTTAATTCTCAACAGAAACACAAAATGCTATTTCCTCATGCTGTCTTTAACCGGTGATAAATCTCTAACCTTTCCAGATTTACTAATGAACTAGACAGTCCTCTTGCATTTCCAGTAAAATACATAAATATCTGCAATCTACAACAACCCATTCTAACTGCTGATAGGAAATGACAGGGAGAGAAAGGGGTGGTGCGGCACTGAAGCTGGAACACAATGCAAATTTGAGGTCACGGTATCATGTGTTTGAGACCTGTCATGAAGCTGAAAAACAAGTGAAGCTGTCACAGCGATAGTGACAGCAGAGTTCAGCATCCTGACGAAGTGACTAAAATCCAGAATGACTGCAGAGCCAAGGGAAAAAAAGCTGGGTTTTTTTTCCCTACCCTGTGTATATAAATAGGAAATGTGGTTCTGTTGTCCTATGAGCACACTCTCTCTGAGATGCCAGTGGAAAGCAACGACTGACCTGTGCTATATTCATGGAGTGGCAGAACACGTTGACTTTTCAACTGAAATGTATCCTCGGATATTGCTATTGCTGCAGCGGAGCCGACTGTGTTTTCACAAGAGGGCAATGTACATTTTCTAGTCACAGCAAACGAGCTTGTGCTTTTCCTTTGACAGATAGCAGCGCTCCCATTGCCTCAGGAGAGGTAACAATCTGTAGATTTAGCCAGCTATACCGATTTGTAAGACGCGTGGTTAATAACAGGTTTTCAATTTTGAAAAGAGCCGTTTTCACACCTACAGAAATCTGAGTGATCCCAAAGCGCTTTGCTAGCATCAATCTAATCCCACAACCCACACACATGGGTGGACACCAGAGCACCAGCAAAGCAAGGCAACAAAACAAACGGGCTGGCAAGATCATACATAAACACGACACCCACTGACTCTACCACTTTTATACCTGACCTATCACCTTATTATTTTTTGGGTCCATCTGATGGGGATTTTTGGGTGGAGAGCAGCATGGAATATTTGCTTTAAGTAGCCTTCAGGAAAACTCGGATTCCCAGAGGGAGGGTCGCCCCGCATCTGCAGAGTGATTCCCCAGCAGAGCACAGCCAGGCTGACGCGTACCAGGAGCAGAGTCAATCTGCACCCCTACAACATGCCCAGGGCTGACGCCGGAAGGTGCAAAGCTCATTGTTTCAGTGCAAATTAGTTATACAACATATAGACGTGAGTTATACAACCAACAGGCATCAGTTATACAACACCCAGACATTAGGAGGTGTCGGCCTGTTATGCACGCTGCATGGCGTGGGAGCACATAACTTTCCCCAGGAAGACTACCAAGAAGTCCAGACATAACTATGAGAAACAGCATTTTTTGAATTTTGGATATTGGCAAGAATGAGCACGGCTGAATCATCTGCGGCTCTCGAGCCATGAGAGCAAACAGTGCACTCCTGAGAGGGCAGGCAAATTTCCGACTGCTCCGCAAAGCCCGGGAATTACAGTTTCCATGTAAAGCAGGTGAGATCTTGGTTTCTAAATACCTTGGATCATGAATCTGATCTGCTTCCAAATTCTCCGTGGAAAGGTTGGGTTTTGGTTTTAGGCACTAGAAACAAATTCCAAGGCCAAGCAATGAGCTAAGATGAGGCTTTTATGTCTGTGTTATGTTTCCGAACAAGTCCCAACCATTTACTTAAAGTTAGTCATTCGCATTTGAATACTGCATCATTCATTGCTTTACATTATGCTATTTAAAGCCAGGCTTTCAGCGGTACTTAAAGATTATCCAAAGCTGAGGGAGACCATGAAGCATGAAGGACCCAGCAGGAGCTCCCACGGTGGGGAGGTGGTTTCATACTGCCCCTGTATCTAACGCCGCTTAATGTTTCTGGGCTGCTAAAAGCCAGGCAGCATCCAAATAGGCTTCAGGGAATTGGCAGAGCTCCGGGGCCCTGAAAATAGGGACCGTTTTCACTGGAAACATTTATGATATTGGAAGGAAGTTTCCCCCACGTTCCTTAGCTTGCACCGAGGTCCTGTAGGTTGTCCTCCCCCCGCCCAGAGAGCAGACACAAAGAGGCTATGGCACTCCTCTACCTCCAGAACCCCCTTCCACCAGCATCTCCTTTCAGTTTAACTTGAAAAGATAAGAGCAATTTAATCTTTCCTGCCTTCGACTTGAAGGTTTCGTTCTAAATGTATTTTGACAGCAGAAATAAAGACAAAGTTTTAATAGAACTAACTGAACCACAAACTGAATTATGTATTTCCATTTCAGGAGACAATCTCACCGCTAATAACATCACTCTTCTTCCAAAAGCATGCATGACAGAATTCAAAGCATTTCTCTGTTCCTTCACGGTATTTTGTATCTGGCAGTAGCTACACAGTGTACAGAGCTCCCTCTTACACGTGTATGTGTCATGTGTCTCACTGGCTTTGTCCAGGAGTCGGGGTGGGACCATCTGAATTGCTGAACCAGTCTGCCTGGAAAATTTGTATGCTAGTGGATAAAAATGCAGACTGAACCCTGGCAATGTCGCTGTTTTGGATCTCTGCCTAGAACCTTTATTTCTTCATATTCAGTGTTCTCTGGAAACACACAGCAGCTACAGGCTTTCTGTAGGACCCCCACACCAACAGTCTTCTCCCCGAACGGAAGCGCGTGGCAAGGCAGGGTCTAAACTGTGTTGACAGCCTGGAGCATCTTGATTTCCCAACACTGGATCTTTACTTGGTTTCCATCTTACAGAAACGACTGCAGTCACCAAGCAGCTTACTAAACCAGGGTCAAAGCCTGAATAGATGCCTTGCTCACAGATTTGTTCTTAATTAGCCCAATACCCACTTGAAGTCACCAAAAGTGCCAGTAAAAAGAAGGAAAAATTTATTTCGAGACTACAAAGAAGGGGATTGAAAGAATTTACATCAGCTGCTAAACATATGCTCCAATGACCACCACTGGATTATTAGTAGTGACCTAGATGTAAAAAGCTTTGATCTTCTTACTCCTGGGTTATTATCCAGTTTCTAGATCTCTTAAGGTCAATCAGAGTGAACATAAATTAGGATGGGTGAAAATTGTGTGCGATACGAGAGAGAGGACCGTGGATTATCGATCGCTGGACATTTCAGTGAATACAGCAGGCAGACACCAGCAAACATGATTAATAAGACCAAGCCAGAAAACAGCATTACATTTCAAAGAAATCTAGGGGTGAATAGCTTGAGGTAATGAGATACGAAGTCTTTTACATGTAGGTCACCAGTTTTAATCCAGATATGGTCATGGCAAACTCTGGCCATTAATATCTGACAGCTGTCTGGCAGCCACGTAGAATGAGATGGTGGTCCTGGTTTAATTGCTAGTGGTATCTGCAAAATAAAGAACTTCAACAGAACTGCAATGCTGTTAAAAGTCTAGGCAGGAAGGTCAAGGACTGACTGGGTATTGAGAGAAGACCTCTACCCCCCTACCGAAAAGCTTCTTTTTCTGTTAGTGTCAACTTGAGATATCTCAAGGGTAATAAATCTTTGTGAGGGAACAGAGGATAAAGAAAGGAAAAAAACAGTTCAAAGAGAGCTGTGGAAACTCTGCTGCCTTGAACCCAGATCAAGGGCCAGCTCCCCAGCTGGTGCCTCCACTGAAGTGCTCGCGCTACACCAGTTCACACTGGCCCAGGGCTGCTTCTCCCTAATATTTTCAACAAGAGAAGCACAGAAGTGAGGACCAGCAGATGAGAGGGCAGACACATGGAGCCATGGAGCCGAGAAAGGAAAGCAGAGAGAAGACCAAAGCCACTAAAAAGAGACTGAGAGGGAAGAAGGAGCTCTAAACAAGCTTAGGGATGACAACACAGAAGATCACCTTAGCACGTGTCTTTTCCCACATGGAGCTCCCTGGTATTCACATCTTGCTCCAGCGAAGAGTTTATTACTGTTGGTCCCACGAGTGTCTCTGAGATGGGTCACAGCAGACACCACGGACTGCAGAACAGCCCACGTGGCCACATCTCACTAACCCATGCTGCCCCTCAGCCCAGGGTCCCTCCTAAGAGCCACAGCAATATGCCAACCAAGAAATAAGGTGTGGGGAGAGGATGGAGTTGTAATTCACATAATTGGAATAAAGGGTCCACCCAGAAATGATGAATAAGAAACAGAATTCCTTACTGCTGCCTTTTCAAAACCTTTCCTTTACAATAAGAGAAAGGCCTGAATTTCCAAAGCCCATGTGAAGTACCTAACATTCACATCAGGCAGTCAGAGAAGAGATTATTTTACAGCTTGCAATACAGATCTTTCCAGTTGAAGATCAGAAGAGAGACCTCTGATTTCTATGTTTAACTAAAAAAAAAATAGTAATTTTTTTTTTTTTTTTAGTCAAGGCTAAGTTTAAAAATTTAACTTTGATTCATAAAAGCAAATGCTGATTTCTGTCTTTTTGTCTAATAACTGTGCCTTTATTTTTTTGGATGTATTTATCTTGCTTTATCTGTCCCAAAATCAGGTATCCCATCTAAGCTAGTTATGAAGGTTCCCTTGACAGTGACTGGAGAGAAGCAATCACCTCCAACAGGAAATTCGTCTGTCTTAAAATAGGATGCTTGGAATAGGTCGGATGAATTCACCTCTCAGGAGGTGGTTGGTGGAGATGCCCAATGTATAACTAGCTTAGAGTCCAAGATGGCAAAATTTAAGTGAGTTGAACGCAATCTTTTGTAACCAGAATAACTCTTCAAGCATTTCATGGACATACTGCATGGATATTTTGGGTTACAGCTTGAATGACACACTCTTGATGCTATGATATAAAGCATGGCATTTTTACATGTAATAGTCAAATTACCTGAAGATATTTGTTAGCAAAAATGACAAATAAAATATCAGAATAGCTTAGAGTTAAAAACAATGGTTTTAAGACTTTCTTTCTCACAACTACCAGTGCTGTTTTATCTGCTCAGCACAAGAAACATGCCAAAAGAGGAGTCATGCTTTGGTTTTTTTTAAAGTATTTTCCTTTCAAAACTCCTCCACTTGCTTTTGGAACTGTGTAAGTGACACACAAGAGTCACATTTCCAAATATTTTGCATTCAGCATTTTCTTATAAAGAACAGTGCTCTTCCATATTGTATTTTAGAATTGTGCAAGTTCTATACTGACGATTCAAACAACCTCTCCAGCTGTTAAACAGGGACAACAGAATTTGATTCTTTTTCCTTTGAATACTTTCCCTAAGTAAACGATACAGAAATGTACAGAGATAGAATAGCCCCGCGTGAGACTTTTCCCAATTTCCCAGGTAATTCTGCTTAGTCCTTTCCAGCCAGCTATCCATCAAGCTGTAAGGTAACCACTAGATGGTGGTGGTGTATACCACACACGGAGTACCTGACACTTTTTGCTCACCTTTCTCAGAAGCCACAAGGAAGGAGAAACATTTCGGCACTGCTCCACGGTGGTGTAAGTAAAACAATACCCTTGATCCTTCCCAAGCAAGAGCCAAGTGCTTTAACTTGCCACAGGCTGCTGTGTCACAAAAGTTGCATAACACTTTGGAAAATTGTCATGCCCAGTGTGACACAATTGAGCACTGCAGGACAGTGACGAAAACAAAAATGAGGAATTCAGGAGTTTCTCTTTGACTTCATTTAAAATAATCACATTCTGCCCCATCATGCTACAGCTGCCTTTCTTGAATTAAGCTCCATTATTGGCAGTGGAAACCTTTGCTTTCTCTCTTATGGTATTTACATGTTCTGCTGCTTTTCCTTCAAGCAATGTAATTAAAGGAACCTGCTTAGCATAATTAATTTGCAAACCGGTTGGATGAAATGGGATTGTATCCCAAAGGCTTTTTCAGCATTAACTGAATCTACTTCTTCAAGCATACTATAATTCTAGAGTCTCCTGTATATCAATTTCTTGCTTTTGCATTTTAAAAGCTCTTCATCTTGAAAGGTGCTACAATTGGCAGCCCAGTTCCGAGTTGTGCTGCTGATGCAGACATGGATGAAACAGCTCATTCTGCAAACCACGTCCCCCAGAGTATCTGGTCTCTGAGCAGAAGGAGGCTGTGTAGTCAAGAGCTCTTCCATGTTGAAGAGTTTTTGCTGCAATTGACTTATCTTCCTCAAAAATCCTCACCCCAAACTGATCTGAAACAACAACACGGCCTTTTAGATGTTAAAGGGAATATTGCAGTCAGTCCTGCACAGCCAACCAGAGGAATGCTGAGGGAATACGGAAAGAGGAACACCTTCCCACTGGGAGCAACTGGGACCTCCGCTGCTGTGCGACCACTTGGACCGGCTGTGGTTGTCCCTCACTGACAGCAGTTCTCCCCACTGCACCAAGACCTGGCATTACTCCTCCCTCGTGTTCCGGCTGTCCGTCAGGTCAAGGACATAGCGAGGGGCCCTTTAGAGCATCACCCTCACTGGCACCTACTCCCCCGGAGCGAGCAGCTGAGACATCGCCCTCAAAAGCCGGCACGCAGCGTGCCCACAGCACGCTCCTGCTCCCTCCCCTGCGGAGGCACGCACCGAGCCTCGGCCCTTCTCAGTGCTCCTCCCTACAATCAGCGGTCTAACAACTCCGGCATCCGCACTTAGCTGCTTTTTTTTTATTTATTTATTATTATTATTTGTTTACATTTTTAACTGAGGACCTGTCCCCTTCAGTCTGCAACAGAGAGATTTCAGATTTCTTGAGTTCCCTTCCACAGCAAACTCATTTTCAAAGAGCGATAATAAATCAATCATTATTGGCATTAACAGCTTAGCTCTAGAGACTTTTAATTTCACTACAAACACCACTGGCTGCTAACAGCAGGCAAATGGAAAGCCCTACCCCCAAACCTCATTTAAAGCTGATCATCCCAGATTAGAAAGAAAGAAGATTATTTTAATGATCTAACCTGAGAAAAGATCATTTGGGTAGTTTTACAAAGAGGGGAGCACATTTATGACACAACACTGATGGACAAGAGATGCAAAAAAAACATAACTTGGTCTCCTTTGCCATATCTTTCAACCACTTGAATTTCTGTGGGGACTCACAGACTTGATGCCTGGCAGTGTAAGGGACAGGGATGATTCCGTACTAACAGACCGCTGCATTGTAGTGAAGCACCTATTAAACTCAGCTATAATGCAAACAAAAGTCATTTACCAAGGTCATGGTTTCTAATGATTATATGATATTGCCTGCCAATATTATTTCTATTTAAGCCTTAGTTATATTGCTTTTATAAACAGTTCTTTTCTCATACAGGCTATACAGTTCATCAGGTAGTGAACCGGATGATGCTGCTCAAGATATCACTGATGGGGAACATTTGGGGATGAAGTCACCAGATTTCATCTGTCGATTCACAACTCAGTGGAACGAACATACCTGATGCTGTCTGGGGCACTGAACTGTTCATTCCTTGAAAATCAGACATGAACCACAGACAAATGTCAATCTAACAATGCTTCTAAAATGTGGCAGCATTTGAGCAAATTCGGTTATTAAAAAGAGCTATTACCTTTATTAATGAAGTCCTCTTACACACAATGGCTATATCACATCACTCGAGCGTTAAGGGATACCTCACAACTAAAATCCATAAAAATAGTCTGCAGTGCATACCTGAAGCCTTGATTTACAAACTTCGAATAGACAGAGAGGTTTATCAAAATCTGTATGTAAGTCTATTAATTACAATCTACTAGGTTTTAAGCAATAAATGTAAAATCAGAATGATAAGACAAAAAATAATTTAGTACATGTTTATCTTATTTTAAATTATTAAGAGAATGGGAGAGAAACAAGAACTTGATTGCCTCCATAAGCTTCGTAATCTTAATGAGCTAATATCAAATACTTTATTAAACTCTTAATAATTGAGTTCCATTATTAAGCACAATACTGAATGAGCTATTAAACTTGTTAAACAGGGCACAGATAACCTCCTGAGCAGCTGACTGAGAAACTCATCGTGGCATCTCACAATTGAGTGCCCATGTGAGTTCTATGATATCTAAGAAGGCTTCAGTGCACGTTGGTGTCTTTCCTCCATGAGAGTATTAATAGGTGTGCCTGGCCTCAGGTGAGTATTTGTTACATAAAACTTGTAGGAATTCCTTTTTTTTTCATGGACACTTTTAGTCCTCTGTCCAAATTGCATCATCGACCATTGCAATCATGGACATAGATTCAAAACTCATTAAGAGAAGTCAGAAAGACAGATGCAAACATGCACACCGTTCAATCCCATCATCTTTATTTCCTTAAGAAAGGAGACAGCAAATATTGTCCAGACAGATATAAAATGACAGACTAACCAACCAGGGACCTCAGACAGAAGCTCTGACACAGGACAGACCAGTGCTGCTCCCCTTTGTTTAGCATAGCGTAGAAGAGGTTGAGTGAGACTGACAAAGATGCATTAACACCAAGTGTCAAAGGGACCTTAGTGGGAATTTGGAAAAACAAGTTTAAATCCCCTCAAGCAGGGGTAAGACTGGAGCCGAACCTCTGGTATGCTTTAGGCACTACACCGGGCGCTATAAAGGAGGCAGAAACACTACTAACTTTGTGGCCTGAATTTGCTTTGGTGTCTTGCTCCTGGAGGGGCTCTGGGAATGAAAAACTGAGGGACACAACCGTCTTCAGCGCAGGTCACGGGCTACAAGGATTCCTGGTAAGCAGGGTTTAACCTAAAACTCCCTCCTGCACGTTTCTCATGGGAGAAGCAGCTCTCCCCTTAAAATATTGGCTCAAGCGTCTCAGCTCGCCCTCCCCATTGAGCAGGCACCAGACACACACCGTGTGTGAATGAGAAATGAAAAAAGAATTCCTGTTGAGTCTGTCTGGTTAGGTCAATCGTACATTTTTTTGTTTCTTTAACATTTACATTATGCTGCTACACCCAGGATGTCTTGTGCACATCTCTTTTGCACAAATCTCAAATGGCACTCTCCTTTCATGCAGACTCTTCATGTTACTTTTTCCAAATGAGAGTACTCACAAGCAATTGGCAGCTTTTGCTTGGGAAGCGCTTCATCTCCTTTATGCAGATTGTTAACCCCTGGATTTCACTTCTGAAGCCACAGTATGACACAGGGATGTTTAAGACATAGGTCTCTCTTTCTTGTCCAAAGCAGATAAAGTATGGTTTTCTTACACAAAAGCACAGAGAAAAAGAGATCAAACCCAAGCAAACCCACCGCAATAAATGGGACCCTGGACTTGTGCAAAATAAGGCTTGCCGTGCCGAACAGCCGCTGCTCATACAGTTTATTGATTACACACATCACATTTTGAGCCCTCTGCTAGCAACAGAAGGCAAAACATAACAACAATATGTTCTTCGTTGTGCAACACCATGGAAGGATAGCTCACTGACATCAGTAAGCCTTCTTGCCGGAAAAGTGTTTTTATATACAAAAGGAAGATGTCTTTTAAAGATTAAGGCAATGAGAGGAAGACATGTCCTCAATGAGTTCAAATATTGCTTCACAAGACCAGCCAATGATTTATTTCTCCCTAATTTAGTGATGGGTGGTTCTGCAGAGGAATTAAATGTTGTTTTGACAGCTGACTGAAACCACCACAGCTTTTGGACTCTTTTTTCTTCTATCTGTCCATTACCAGAACTGTCCATCTGACTATGACTTCTCTCTCTATTAGTAGACTGTTCCTATTTTACCAGTAGACTACTGTAGCAGCAAACTGCTCCTATTTCATCTGTGACTGTAACAGCATTGCCAGCTTCACTGCGCTGTTTCTTACTTCTTCAACACAGGATAGCAATTTGCAAGGAAACTTTGGGGTGACGGTTTGAAGAGAGTGGGAATAAAGACTTACCTGCTTTTTCTGGATGTGCCCTGCAGTCCCAGCTTCAAAAGCTGCTGGTTCGGGAGCGATAAAATAATCCCTGTGCCCCGGGGAGTCCCAGCTGGGTCACTGCGAGCACAGCTGCCAGCACGACCATTGGCAAACACAACCCCCCGCTGTCAGTGCAGATGCAATAGAGGCTCTGCTCTCATCCAAAATCAGAGAAATTAAGGGGATCATCCTCTCGGCTAGTTAACCTAGGGGCACAGTTCCTCCATTCTCCACTTCAACAGGGCTACTGAAAAGAACAATACGTGGTTGCCTTGACTGATCATCCAGATGTGTTTTTTATAGAATCCTTTAGGTTGGAAAAGAGCCTTAAGACCATTGAGTTTGACCGTAAACTTAGCACTGCCAAGTCCACCACTAAACCACGTCCCTAAGCACCACATCTACATGTCTTTTTGGCTGGTTTGTTTTTGTTTTACTTACAAGTCTTTTAATTTGTGGCCCGTGACGCTTTTTAGTCGTAGTCTAATCTCGCATTTCAACTTCTCCCTGGGTACACTTGCTCAAATTCTTTCAGTTAAGTTCAAACACATGAGCCTAGGTGAGATCTTTAATGGAGGTGCTGGCGTGAGAAGTAATCAAATTATTTAGAGGTTTATTTTTCTTCCCATGGCTTCTCTCCACTGGTGCCAAAGACACAATCTCTTTATTCCACGCACTTCAGGTTGGTGCCTTCAGGCACTGCTCTTCAAGGAGTAATAAGATCCCCCTTTATTAATCATAATACGCATGAGAAAAGAAAAAGGTAGCCATACCCTGTGAGATATCAATTACTGCTCTGAGATTAGCCATTGCTTCTCCTTACAGCTTCAAATACATCCCCAGAAGAAAAGACAGTTAAGGCTGAGAATACATTGCCCTTTAAACCAACATTAACATACTATATTCAACAAAAATAATAAAGCATTGTGAGACACAGGAATCCAGAAAATCCAGTTAAAGACCCAGCATGGATATTAAAGAGACCAGTTGGAAAGGCTGAGGTTATCCGAGGGGTACTTGTTTCCCAGAGGGCCTCTGCAGTCAACAGAGAGTGACAGATTTCACATGGGGGTCAGATCAGAGAGCTTAAATGAGATCCTTGTTCCGGGTGGTCCTGGGGAGGAGCCTATCTCTTCTTTGTAACTGTAAAGGAATCTAGGAGACACTCAGTTCCCATTTGGTGAAGGGCTTTGTCAAATTCTTTGGAAAGTCAAGTAAACGGTATCAACCAGATTACCCTTACACACATGCCCACCCCGCTGGAGACCGCTAAGAGGTGAGGAAGGAATACACGATGCTGATTCTTCCCCAGCAGACTGTAAATACATAAATCCCAATGGATAAATTGCAGATTTCATACTAGTGATGCTGACAGGGGAAACAGAGCTAAACTAGACAGTTACCCGAGTGCTGAAGAAAAAAAAAACTGTGTTCAGTTAGACCAAACCGTTGTTTTAATCTGACTTCTTGTATGTCACTTTTTCCATGTCACTTGCCAATATTTTTTTCCTAAAAAATACAGTGTAGTTTTATTACAGAAAGATATACTAGTCCTAAATTTTAAAATTATGTTACAAATTCAGTTGTTCTGTTCTTGTTTTCCACAGCCATAAATGTGTTAGTATAGTTCTTTCTGCATTGTATTTTGTTTCATTGTTTTTCACAGCCTAAATATTTTGCCCCAAATGTCACAACAGTTTTGTTGCCTCATTTCAACAGTTTTGTTAGTAAAACAGTGTGTACCAAAGTACAAGCAATACATGTGAAAATGCTTTGTTTCTTACAACTCTAGTGTTAAGGGTTGACATGTATACACATAATTTCCAAGCAAACCAAGGGAACTAAATAAAGTATTAGGAATTTACTGCATAAACTGCCTGACTAAAATGACATTTTATGATGTTGTACTCTCATCAGACTGGTTCTTGAAATGCAGGAAAGAGTACCTATTTTGTAGGAAACGTCTCTTAAATGCTTTAATAAAGATAGTTACATGCTTTACTTGGCCTGTAGCGTTATTCTAAAGGAGGGAATGCCTTAAAGAATTGTAAAAATATGAACAAACTTCAGTGGAGAATAAAGAACTTCTGCTTTTGTTGTACATGATGAAAATCTGACATCTCTGTCCAAACAGTTTGAACTTGCTCGTTGACAATGTTCTCTGTCCTACAAAAATTTACCTTCCCACTGCTAACACCATGCCAACACTGCTGCAAAATTCATTTACCTGTCCTGTCACGTCGACCTGCAGCCTTCGTGGTACCTCTTTCTTGCCTGTACCAAGGCACAAATGTAGACCAGCTCTCCACTTCAAGCAGTGATGTTGCCTGTAACTATCTACAGTTTTGGAGCTAGCAGCGTTATGCGTTCTTCCAGTGCACACCCACTGCAGTGCATTTCCCTCCTGTTCAAAATGTCGTTTTGAAATCTGCCTCTGGCTACCCAAGGCTTGACAAGTCAGCTGGCATTTGGGTTGTGACTTCTGGGGCTCTTGGTATTGCTTCATTATTCACTTTTATTCTCATGGTCCATTGCCCCTATCCACCTCCTCTGTAAATGCAGCCTATAAGGTCTGCAGGCTAAAGACCATCGTTATGCCTTGTGTTGGTACAGCATCCATCATGCACCCTTAGACTTAAACGCTAATGCTGCTAACTGCACCAGCACTTCTAACATCCAAACCATTTCTTAGAAGCATTCCCACCATGTCAAGCCAAAGGCATGAGATCAAAAAGAAAAACACTAATAGAAAAGAAAGTCAATCAAGTCTTTGAAAAGCACTCATTGTGACTGACTCATTTCTTATCCAAATATAAATATATCTGTCTTTAAAAGAAGAAGCAAAACCACGATACAAAATACTATGAATCAAACTTGGTCTATTTAGGAATAATATATGCACTCAATTAAGTTTTCTGCTTCATGTTCTCCCCACTCCTTGCTCCCCTTATCCGACATCACATGTAGAACTAACGCTTCGTGGTAAGATCTGACAAAACAAAAAACAATCTGACCACAGTTTATTTTCAAGAACAAATCACATAAATATAAGAAATTGATTGACTTGCTAAATTTTCCCTAACACATTACATTACCTTTATTTACGTGTTTCTAGAATGGAATTGTATTCCTCTTACACTGTCACATTTCCACATATTTCCAAAAATACATTCTTCACTTGTTATTTTAAGTATATTACACATCTATATTTCTCTCCATCTTTTTTACAGACCTGGGATTCAGATCCAAGCTTTGGCAGGTAACTCAGCCCTGTTGCTTAGCAGCAGCTGAGACACATGTAAATGCAATAATGGAAATTCTCGCGGTTACAAAAGTGGAAAGCTCTTGCCTGCTAAAAGCGGATGTTTATAAATTGGCTGGAAGCAGAGTAAGTGGCAATATTAGATTAGAAAAATTCTTTCCAAACAAAATACAGCCTTGAATTCAAAGCCAATAAGCCGGACACAACCAAAATAATAGAGAGACTGAGGTTAAAAAAAACAAGAGTCAATATTTAATTATGATTGGGCTTATGTATTGATCACACTAGTATTTTAACCATCATATGATTACCAGTATAACAGACCACACTCTATTTCATTTAATGGGGGAAATAATGGATTCATGAAAGTCAGCTGCAAAACTTTTACTGTCTATAGAACTGGGTTTTCATATTGTCTCATTTTTTTCATTAAAACTTATTTCTAAAAGCACTGATCTATGTAAATCCAAAGCCAGTTGCTTAGCAATCCATCTTTCCTTAAAAAAAATACCTGGTTTAATCTGTATTTGACAGGTCCATATGCTCATAGAGACATGTGGATTACAACCGAAGCTTCTTAATTCTATGGTACCATCAGCAAGAAGGAACCTAAAATGGTCTCCAAACTGAAACAAATGGACTTGATCACAACCCCGGTCAATAACAAGGACTGTCCCTTCCTACAGGTGCTTAAGTATCTTCTGCGTTGCTGGCATGTAACATCCTGGAGGGCTGTGCCCATGCTCATCATTACAGACTTAAAGCCAAATTCTTTGCACATGGAGGATGCAATTTAGTTTAGGCATCTAAAAGTTAATTGTCTAAGTCTAAAAGACAGCTATGAAACTTGAGAATCCCTTTCTAGTGAATGCAGAATAGCATTTCAATTGTATCATTAATTTCTTCCAAAAATAAATGTTTAAGATCAGATTAATTCCTTTGAGAAGTCTCCTTCATCCCATTAGCTATTAAACAAACGAAGGTGGTTTTGTATAAGGCAGACAAAATGAATAATCCTCCGGAAATGCCCCTCTCTTTCCATTGATTCCAGTCAATGGAAATGACAAAGTCATCTTCAGATGACAACGTGAATCCTAACCCTTACATCTGTGCTGAAACTCAATGGCAGGCATGAGGGTGACTAAGTGGACAATGTCCTATATAGCTCTGAGTACTATCCCCAGAGGTGCTAATGATCTCCTGAAAATTAACTTAAGTCCGTTCCCACCTCTAAACCAGACTGGTTCTTACAGTCTGTAAAGAGTTCTTTTGACACCTAGATCTTGTTTGGGACTCCTTCGACCTAGATATCATTTAAAACATCATATTTTAGTCTACAATGCCACATTCCCTGAGCAGTAACTCCATTTGTTGTTTACACATTGCAGATTTACACATTGCAGGAGAACTTTTTCCCACTGACCTCTGCTCAGCAGAAAGGAAGCAATAACAGATTTTCCTATTCTGAACCTTTGACAAAAGGTTTTATTTATTCCAACTGAACACCATTTATTTGTGATTTTTTTCTCCCTTCTAAATGTGATGGTTTGTCAGCTTGTGTCACTCACTCTCTATTCATTTCCATCAGCTGTATCTCTGGCTCCCATGAGAACACTTCAGTTTTGTTGGAAGGCCCAGAAATATGATAATCAACAAATATTTCTAGGTCAAATCCGTTGTCACAGTGTCAGCGTGTTCATGAGAAATACTGATGCAATTAAACACTGATTTGCCACTCCAACTACCAGCAAGACATATAAAATACAGTTTGCCTTATATAGATCTTTTTAAATTGTCCCCCTTTAAGAATCTTGTGAAAGATAATCAGTTATACTGAAGAACCGAACCAGGAAAAATGCTTAATACTTTTATGGTGTTTTGCATTTTACTGCTGTACAAACATTAACTAATTAAGCCTCACAATACCCAAGTGAGGAATGGAAGGAAGCATTATTACGGTTATATATTATAATTATACTGTCTCATTTAGAATTTCCTGGCTTGTGACTTTTAAAGTAATTATTATAATTATCATAAAACTAATAAAAAGTCAGAAACAACCTATTTTTTTTTCCAGTATGAATGTGCTCTAAGCTAAGTAAAGAAAGAGTTTACAAATGCCTAAAAGCACACTTATTCTTCATGTATCTCAGCTTCTGTTTTCCCTTTGTCCATCTGAGTCCACAGGACTTGATCTTGCTTCCACCAAAGGGGATGAAAATCTTGCCAATGACCACAGCGTGTCCTTGATTTTAATGACAATTTAAAAAAAAAAAGGTGTGACAACATTATTAAGTTGATGTGGTATCTTGTAACTAGGATTAATTTTGAATTTATTATGTAAAATAGTTTTTCTCTCAAATATCTTTCACCAGTCCCTGGATTTCTCTTCCCAGTTGTAGTCATCTGACAGCTCACTGGCACTGCTCAGATACAGGTAGACAGATTCCTTCAGAGAATGGTTTCTGCCATCTCTCTCATACATCTATCTTGCAATGAGATGATTTGCCCATTGGAGATGCCTTTGCTCTCCAGTAATAACATAGTCCCATACGTTTCTCCTATAATACTGGAATTTTCAAAGTCTACGTGGACAAAATCGATTTTAGTAACTATACAAAAGCATCATCCAACATTTGAACTTTCAGTTGGCTCCATCATAATAGCCAGTCACTCCAAATTCTTAGGAGTCAACCACAGCTGGATCAGCCTCTGGGAGAAGCTTCTGTATAAGGCTATAATCACCCAAATGATAATTTGGAAAAGGTTCTCAGGTAGTTTCTTTTAGCTGGAAGCACAGCAGTTGAGATAATCTCTTTCTGCTTCTGATTTTTAAATTATGTGGTATAGGACTCAACAGCATGTATGTATATATGTATGTTCAGTGGATCCAGCAGAAGAGAAGGAAAAGCAGTCTAACGAACCCAAAACGCACACAATAATGTTTGGATGACAGCTGCTGGAAAAAGAAACAAAGATGTAAAAAGATGTGATAATACCAGCTGGTCAGGCCAAGATTAATAGAAGATTAATAGGAAGATTAATGTTCCTAATTTGCAATCCAGAAACCAACCAGAGCAGTACTTAGTCTTCTAGGTTGCCACCTAGAACCTGCATACCCCAACTGTGGCAGGACCTGGTGCTCAATTCATCTGCCTATCAGAAAAGGAAGTCACCGTCAAATGCCATCAACAGTGGTTTTCCATAATATAGCTCCTTTTCTGCAGCAAGTTGCCAGTACAGTCCTTGTGCTAGTTGTGGATAGTGTTCTGACTGTACTTGCCTCATGACACTAGAAAGACCATCTGGCTAAACAGATGTGGTAATCTGATTTGTTTGGCCAATGAACTGAAAAAACCCACAATGACTTGAATGGGAGTTCCCAGGAGTGCCCTGTTCAGCATCTCCTCTTGCGCACTTCCAGATACGGTATTTGTCCTTTCAGGATGAGCTGGGCAACGGATTATTTGTTTGTGGAAGTTACCAAGACTGAAGGAATTTCCATACAAAAGACAAAAAGAGGTGAACATATTCTCATCATAAAAAATTAGTTTTAAGGACGTCTGTTAGAGTCTATTGTATATTATGGTAAACTGGTAAAACTGGTAAAATGCAAGCCAAGTCTTGGTTCCACAGAAGGTGTCAAACCTCCCACGGATTTGAACAGGACCGTTGGCTATTCAGTCTGTTCATTTATAATGTTATTTAAAGACTGCAGTACAGTTCTCAGAACCATGTATTTTATTACAGGTGTATAACATTAAACATGGAATGGATTGTCTAGATACTGTCCCCCCGCCAACATTCTGTCTTAAGATTTAAAACCCTTAGGTTTATAAAAATATATGTAATTTTACATCTTCCAAAGTCTACCACAACTTAGCATTTATCCAGCCTCAATTTCTTCACTTTTTAATTTCCCTTAATTTCTCAAACCTGTACTGTTTGACACCACCACCATTCATACAACTGGCATTACTGCCAAAACAATTTTTAAAATAAAAAAATGATAGAGAAAAAAAACCTAATCCTCTGACATAGTAAATTAGAAAAATATATGTTCAAAGGTCAAAAGGAAGGCATTTAAAAAATCTTTCTGAAAACATTTCATTTTAGTTCAAGTAAAAGATTCTGGATAGTTCCATTTCCTAAAGTGCTTCTCAGCTCCATTAACAAACACTCAGCTATGCCTGCTCATTTTGCTTTGCTATGTATAATCTTGCCAGAACTTATATACTCATATTTTAGAAAAGTTTTCAGCTACAGAGTCCTCCTTTGCATAAAGGATTGGACTGGTTTTCTGCTGTTGGACTCCCCTTTTCTTAGGGTAAAGAGAGAAACAAATTAAAATAAAATGACCAAGCTCACGTCACAGGCTGAATGGGCACAACTGACAGAAAGGTTCTCATTATGTTGAAGTCACAACATCCCTTGCCCAGCAAGACAGAGTTGCAGAAATTCGAAAGCTGGAGAAGAACAGGTCAAAGGTACACATATCTCATCAAGTTTCACCATACTCCATAGCCGGGGCCCGAGGAAAGATATAGAGCTGAGCGAGCTGAGAAGTAAAGCAAAGCACATTATGGTTAAGAAAAAAATGGGGACGTAGCTCAAGACCCTGCGTGCCTTACAGTCAGGATTGTGCAGAACCCTGGCGATGACAAGGCTGCATCTTCTGACCCGCTCCAGGAAGAAGGAGGGCACTGTGCTCCTTAGGGGAGAAAACTTTTGCTTTCTTCTTATATTGCATTCTCTGAATTTACCCAGTGATAGTACAAATTGAGGCCCTAATACAATAAATGAGTTTTAACAATTCAAAAAGTGCATTTTTAGCCCATCATGGATTATACTATTCATACTTTGGTCAAACTCTTACCCTGCACTATAATGCTTCCACTCCACTACATGTGTGACTTGTGCACTGTAATGGCTCTCTTTTGTTATACAGTAAAATGATCTACACAGTAACTCGGGACTGCTTTTCTTGTAAAGAGATTTTTTTTTTCCTCCTTGTTGTCCTTTTGGCTCCAAGATGTGCATTCTTGTCTGCACAGTAACACGACTTCAGCTGTGCCTTGACCCAGCTATCACACCAACGTGCTGGCAATAAAACCTGGGAGAGACTTCTTCAACCAGCGAGCTACGTGAACTCGCTCACACCACGCATATACAGGACTTCCAAGGAATTTTTATACCATTCCAGGCATTTACTCTACATAAACGGGAAGGAGAAAAGGTAAAAAGTGTTCTTGCCCACTGATGTGCTTTGTAGCGACACGGGCCATCCCACAGAAATCAGCGATCCTCTTAGGACTACGTACTTGCTTTCACAGCATTGTATGTAGAACACTATTTCTATGAATCTGGAAACTTAAATATAGCCCAAAATATTCTGGCAGTATGCAAAATGCATGTGCACGAGCCCGGAATAGATGAGAGCAAAGAAAACGATTGAGATGAACAATCATACGGAAATAGAAAGGGCACATGTATAGAAAATGGAAACAAATAACTGAAATCTGCCTGATGGCAAATACTATTGGCGATAATGCAGGGATAATGTTTTCATAGGGATTAACTGTTCTGGAGCACTTTTCCCATGTGTAAAGCACAACATACTTTTTATTCAGATAGATAGGTTGATTTGGCAGCCTCTTTATTGCTAGCAAAAACTATTTATTGTGCTTGTGCAGGAAAAATTCCACCCTTGGATAGCCAGAATGCAGTTCTTTTATCTCACACTGACAATCGCCTGCTGGATAGAGATCAAGAGCTAATTTCCCACTGATGGTCCACTTCTATAGGACACCTATTAGAAGTTTGTGTGCCCAATTAATAATTCTCAAAAGTCTTTAATAAATTTGGCTACGTGTTAATGTAATTTTTATACTGAATGTGTCAAATTCCACTTTCGAAAACAGATTTGATTTCTTTGGCAAAATGTCATTACTCTTACAGAGAAGTAACAGAGAGGTACATCACTTTAAACAAAATTGCTGAATACAAAGATTACTTCTTATTTCTACCATTTACCTATTAGTAGCATTATTTTTAACTCAGCTTTATTGCCCTGGACCTGTGGGTGATTTTCTATATGAGCAACTTAATTTTTTGAGTGTGAAAACAGGGTTTTCTTACATGTTGTTTTAGAGCTTGTGCTCTCTTTCATGATTTTCCATGTTCCAAAGATACCCCAGGGCAGTAGATACAGGAAGCAGAAACTGTCCTTATTCTTCCTACTTTTAGCCATACATTAGAATAACCCCAGACTTTATGTCTCTCTGAAAATAACATCAGGCCCATTAAACACCATTTTCCTGCCATACAGAAAAACTCCAGGGGAAGAGAATCTTAAAAATAAATGAGCGGATAGGCTAATACACCATAGGGGCTAATTTGCGGCATGGAGTTTGCAGTTTTAACGCAAGGCCACTAATTTGTTGGGCTTCCCTTGTCATATACCGTGTTTAACTGCAGCAGGAACTAATTGATAGATAAATAATTGCTTCTTCAAGCCAAGATTAATATAGCAACCTTACAATTAAATATGACTATTACTATTATAAACTCCCATTTTCAGAATCCTATTTCATATATCAGCATTTCTTCCAGCTCAAAAAAAAAGAAAAAAAGACATTAGATAAGCTTCCTCAAAACAGGACAGCTTTAAAGAGCTGTTCTAGACTTTATCCACAGTGTTCTTGCTGACTTTTTAAGAACCACCATATCCTGGACATGATAAAATTTACCTTTCTCAGGCCAAGTGTTATCTGAAGTACTACTTTTCTTAAAAAAAAACAAACAAACACAAACAACAAAAAAACCAACAACACAAATTTCATGTCTGGAAATTATATTTTAAAAAGTCAAATATTGGCAACTATGACTTCCTAAATGAAGTATTAAGGCATCTCTTGTTCCGCACAAATGAGCAACAGAAGAGAGAAGAAGAAAATGACATGTGCAATACCATTACTGTGAAGCTGATGTTCAGCTGTACCTTTCTGTGGCTTAAGACATGCATGAAATGGTATGACTGTATCCCTTTAAGAAAACTTTGGGATTTGGTCACCACTAAGCAACTGAACTCAGAGCAGTGGATTACCACCTAAGTGACTTGTCCTAATCAAGAAACCAGGAGCAGTTTAATGTGTGTCAATAATGTTTGTACCAAGTTTACCAACCCACGTGTAATGTAAAACTCAATGTGCTGAATGAAGATGCTTTATACTGCAATGGAGAAATTGGACCCTGAGGAAAGGAGGAGATGTGTTTTACTCCCGAATGAAGTTAGGAGTGTTAATGGAGTACAGGGGATGGCACCCGACCTGACAAAGTGACACCAGCATCTGTGAGAGGGAAAGTGGAAAGCAGTGATTTAGCAGGAGGAACAACTGCCTCCTCTCCCACCAGGGCTAAGGCATGGGGGGTGGGAGGGGTGGGGGAGGCAGGGGGGTTGAGACTCTGAAGGCAACTGAGGACATTTGCATTTCACCAGGACCACATCTGAAGAGCATCACCTTCCAGCTACTCGTGTTTAGCAGCTGGCTGAAAAGTAGTTGGCTGGAGTTTATTCTGGTGAAAACAGATCCATCCCAGGAGGGAGGATGTCTCCTGAAGTCATCCGCAGGCTTTACCTGTGGTGTCCTGTGAGGCCTTCACAGCACAATTTCTTGTTTTAATTGGTCCATTCTTAGACAACTCATCATTTCAGTTACATGGTTTAATTACATAATTATCTGCACTGACACATATTATAAAATTAGGCACTGTAAATGCCACATTAATAAACACCAACACAATTAAAAGTGTTTCCATTGCCAAAAAGGTACTTAGAAGAGGGACACAGATCTGGTGAACATGGACACAAGAAGTAGTGGTAGCTGGAGCCTGCGAACACGAAAGCAAATTCAAGGACTGCTCCTTTCCCTCAGTTTTTGTGTGTTTGGTACTAGTGCTAAGGACAGGAATCACATAGCCAAAACTCATGTATCTTGGAACAGGGCTTTAACCATCCCCCAGCCTGATCAGGTTAGTAGGGAGGAGCAAATTAGTGAATACCTTTCAAAGAAAGCTATGAAAAGTCATGAGTGTGCAAACAGCTGGGTGATTTCCCAGCAAGGGATAACAGAAATTCCAAGGTATATCCTTCCAAATGAAAGGGGACACAGGCGTCTAGGAATAACTGCGTAATTGAATACACTTCTGTTGAAAGCTGCTGACAAGGTCCATATAAAATCTTATTTGAATTAATGACCTAAGAATTTTTAATTCCTTTTTTTTTAACTAACTTTGTTAACATGGAAATAATCCCCAAATTACTTTGATATTAACTTTGAGGTGAACTGTCATGTTGGTTTACACTTCTGATTATATTGCTGTTTGTCTGGACTACAGAGAGAGTTTATTTAAAGCTGTGTATTCAGTTCTGGGCTATCCATCCAACCAGACAGCTAAACTTCACATCTTTTCATATGGTGGATTTCACACCAACCTCTTTTGAGAATGTTTCATATGTATTTTGGCAAAATGGCAATGTATCCTCCAGTCTGAATTTCCATATGTTGATTACTTTATCTTCCAAACCACGTTTTTCTCATTTTGTTTTGTTTGTGACCGAATATAAAATTAAGATATCTAGCTAATTCTCATGCAGTAAGTCATCTCAATTCAGCAATCAATAGGTTTGTCGGTGCAAATAGCCTATTCCTAGGAGCCCTAATTAAACATGAAAAGATGGAAATTTACTCTCATTGAAGAAAAATAAAGTTGATATCCCAAGGTACTGGAAATGTTCAGACTATGATTAGTAGAAACCTGACTGGAATCTCAACTAATGTCTACGTGATAATAAAAACTGCGTTTAACTTGGTAACTAAGCAAGCCCTCGAATGTCTCTGTACCACAGAACCCTGTAAAAACACCTCATGTTTCATTACCTGCATAGCTATAGCTACGCACAGCAACGTGCGCGGCAGTGGCAATAGTGATTTGCCATCTCAAAGTACCACAAGCTGATGGAGCAGCTGAGATGCAATGTATGGCTGTGAGTGCCATGGGCCAGACTCATCGAGCCCCTTTAATTTTTGGAGTATTCATACCTAGCTGTAGTGACTAACAACTGTCCATCTGGGAAGCTCTGAAAATACGTATCACTGAGGTAATTTAATTTTCTGACGGACTGATGACTCCCTGGGAGGAGAGGGGGAGGTAAAGCTGAGGCACGGAGTCAGAAACATCACGTCAGGGGGAAGGGACTCGGTTCAGAGCACCAAGGTCCCGTTTATACCTTACAAAACAAGAATGCTGTTTTCAGCCTCAGGCCTTGTGTACAAGTGAGATATTAGAAGCAGAGTTTGATTCCAGAGGAAAACACTTCTATGTTTTAAAACAAAATACTTCACATCATATTATTTAATGCAGTGCTGAAATGAAGTGCCCTGGTTTCAAAGGCTCCTTCAGGAACTCTGCAATACCAAACAGCTTTTTTTTTATATTTTAAACAAACAGAAGTGTTTACAATTCAAGAAATGCGACAAGCTAAAGTTCCTGAAAGACCTTGGTTTACTTTGTCTCAAGTAACAAAAACACATGCTTATTAGCCTTCAGAACAAGTCTTAGGATGATCCAGTTTTCCAAATCAAAGTTACTGAAGACCTAAAATACAGGTTTCCACCAAGATGTGGTCACAGTTTAACTGTAGACTGCAGATCACAGTGTAGATCTAGAGCAGACATTTAATTAAAGTCTGGCCAGAAGTGCCATACTACTGTGCATGCATGAACCCAGCAAGTCAAAGAAACCCCCATCCCATGCCATTCAGTAGGGAAAAAAAATCTCACTCCAAAGAAATAAAATAAGGGACATTTATATTTTGACCCATGAAATAATTTCAAGCCTGACCTCGCCAAAGACATCAAGCAAGTGGTTTAACCTTTGTGTATCTCACTTATCAATACATAATATAGAGACTTTATATGCTCCATTCATGGTTATCTTATTTAGATTGCAAGAGAAGGGAACATCTCTGAAAAAAGTACAGTCAGTATCACCACCTGCTCTCTCCACTGCACATCCTCAAAGGTTTTCACTGGTTTCGTGAACCCCTCCTTGTGATGAGAAGGAAAGCAATGAGGTGGTATGAAGGGAGCCAGGAGATATGAAGTTTCAGGGGGAGAGAAGTCCCAAACACTTACTTGACTTTTGCAACAGGTTGGGTAAAGCTTGTGAACCACTGATCAGTCTTGACGACTGCTCTGAGGACTGCTTAACAATGGAAAAATAAGTACTGTTACAAAAAAGAGTACACACCTGAACACCGTAACAGCTATGGGACTTCGCTCTGACAATTTTTTGTTGGTTTTTTTTTTTTTTTAGGTCTCTGATACTTTGTGTTAACAATGGCTGTCTCCATCCAAGCTGCACCACTCCTTCAGTATTGCCCTTCAGGGAAATCATAACCATATTAATGAATTCAGTGTTTTGCTGCAGAAATAATTACAGTATCCCACGTTCATCCTTTTGATTTCTCTGAGGAATCCAACAGGGAGCAAAGGTGAGCTGTAAAGAAACAAGGTCTTTTATAAAAATGTATGGCAGTTTTTGGAACTGGTGAGCTTCCTTCAAAATAAAAGATGCAGTAAAAGTAATTTGCATGTTATTGTTGGAAAATTTACCCAGCCTGGATTCTTTTATTGAGTTATGTTGGAAACTAGGGCATGCACGTACATGGTGAGATTGTTAAGCATTCCAGGCTGGATCATCTTGCCCTGGCCAGACATACTCTCCTCAGTGCTCTGGACTTGATGTTAGCTTAGAGTGCCTCCAGGAACCACATATAACCACAGACTTACAGAACTATTCAGTACTTAGTAATAATCAGAGGTTTTGACTAAACCTTCACATCCCCACACATCTGCTGACTCTGTAAGCCCTGGAGATGCCTCTGGACTGCTTTATGAATCCATGTGACCATCATTCCTGCCTCTCATGGAGAGGGTGTCAGTATATGTTACTGAAGTGTTCGAGGATCAGGAACATTCATCCCACAAGCCTGGACACTCCACAAGCTGCTCTTTGGAGCAATTAAGATTTAGCTATTTAGATTTCATCTCTTAGAATTGTCCGACTTCCTCATTTTCTAGATATAGAGTCTCCAGAGATTGTCTGGAGGATATGGGCCATTATGTGCTCTGCAACAGAAGCAAAGAAAAATATATTTTAGCCTTTAAAATTAGCTGCTAGCCATAATGCTGTGAAAAGAAAAGGACTTGTCCTTCTTTGCCTCTGAAACAGTTTTTCTATTAACTTTAGGACCCTCACTCTCACCACTCATCCATTCTGACTTAGTTTTTAAATAACTACTGCCTTTAAATGACAGCTAGCAATGTGTCTGCTCTTTACACACGATGAGAGGAGATCTCCAGACTCTAGATCCAGCTTGCAGGACTGGGTGTTAACAGAGTTTGCACTTCACAGGACTTGAGTCTCACAGCGATAAACAATGTCAAGTGCAGTCCTAAGCACTTAAATAAGGATCAGGAATGAAAACTCCCATTAGTTTCAGTGAGATTAGGATTTCAATCTAAACTGACTCCATTCTGTGTTGTTAAAGGCTCTCAGTATCCAGTGTTGTGATTCACGGCTGTTTCAGAACAGTTCACTGCCCAGTGTGCTGGTCCTCTTGTGAAAACTGCTGATTTCATTTTACTTTGCAGCTTAAATGAGAATCCACATTTATTTACTGTATTTTATTTTTCAATACGGTTGATGATCTTTAAAGATCCAATTTTAAAAGCTGTTCCGTACAATATTAAGTCCAGCCATTATTTTTCCTGGGATCAGTGCAGAGACAGAAATGCAGCAGAAGGGCACGTTACCAGCATCCTCCCCTTCCCCGAATCATTCACAGTCAGCTTCAAAGTTAACACTGCCTTTGGGGTTTGTTTCATTTTGGTTTTATATGTAAGAAGCATTCTGGCCCTTTGTTTTAAAATCCATGCAGCACAATCTCAGCTTCTGTTTGAAACATATAATAAGCCTCTTATGTGGTTTTCTAGTAGACCTGCATTTTGGCACAGCACCTGCCTATTCATGTTTATAAGTAGAAGGAGGAGGAGGAGGAATAATGGCAAAAGCAGTGTTGCATGAAAAACATCCAGGCAACAAGACCATGCCCTTTTTTTTTTTAACCAAGTCCTCCATGAAAACCAATTGCCATCTCTTTTGTTTTTAAAGTTATCAGAACCCAATTTCAATACCACTTTGGAGCACTAAACATATATTTCATCATGAAAAGCACTCCCCTGCGATAATGCTGGACCACAAATACATTTGCTTTTCAGCATACTGCCTTTTGGATTCTGCTATATTAATTTTCCTTTCACAGGAACTTTCACCACACTTCTGGTGAAAGGTTTTTTACTCTTTAGGAGCATTTGTTTCTAACAATTTTACTGTAATTGTCTCAAATGTGCAGATTTGTATTAAGTGCTTAAGAATCTTTACCTCGCAGATTATTCTACAAATTCCCCCAAAGCAAAACTTCCACTGATGCCAATAATGTTACTGTTATTTCTTTCTCACCTCTATTTGTTTATCTACATATGTGTTGATTCTTAGAGAGCCACCTTGTAACATCCTTGGATCGGAGCTATTTGTTGCTTAACTTGTTTGCATCCAATGCTATTTCTAATTGTTTCTGACATAGTAATAATAGTTTTATTATTCCATATTGGTTTTAAAAATTCAGTAACACAGCAGTACTATTAACCTGTTTAAGGAATTTTTAGAGTCATGTTTATAAATAAATACATATCGTGTTTTCTTTGTTGCAGTTAGTTTTAGGTGGTGCATCCAACAAACGTACTGTCATATTGCCCAGGAAGACTGCGAGCGCCCCAGATGTGATCTTCTGGAAGGGAGCAACAGCATGGGCTAAAATCATTGTATCAGTACATACAGCAGTACTTTTGATAATCTGCCTGATTTCAAAACATGCTGCTGTTGTTTAGCAACACAGCATTGGTAGAATATATGTAAATATATTAGGCATCATATATCTAACATTGGTATAATATAACTAAAAAGTACTCCTATTATAGTGAGAACTTAAGTGGCCAAACCACACTCATAAAACCAGCACAAGTCCTCCAGTTAAAAGAGATGGTCCCGGGGAAATCAGTTTCTGCCAGTGCAACTGCATCTATGTTAGGGGTATCTGTAAACACAGCTGTGCTGCTCTGGAATCCCATTTCTTCACAGCCACTGAAAGCCTGAAACATAGCTCTAACCTAACATTTAAAAGAGCTCTGTGCCATCTTTAGAAAGATGCTAGTCTGTCTTGAAAATCTGGATAGAGAAAAAGAGGCTGCAAATATACCCACTTAAATTTCAATAGATTTTTGAGATTCTTTTGTTCTACATGTACTAAAATGAGGGACTAGAAATCAATTCCCTTCAAGGCAGGAAATGTGAGATAGAAGCCAAAAATATGACAAACCATTTGATTGTAATTAATCAAATGGCATTAGTATTTTTTTTTTCATTTAACTGTTATCTATAAAACCCCAAAACATAGCTAAATAATAGATGTGTAATAAATTCACAAAGCAAATGACTCTATTTAACACTAGCATTACATCATGATCACTCCCAACCTTACCCTTCCAGTTAAAGGACCATTGGTGCTTGTTTCTGTTATTAATCCAGAGGATATGCTTCTCATGTTCAGTGACCCAGTTCCAAGAAGTATCACAATATAGAAGCCTATTTTCCACTTCATAAACATGCATAATTCCTGTGAACGTTAGCACTGATTATGCACACTTACACACTCTAGGGCATATTCATCTAAAGCCAGTGAATTCAAAAGATCTGAAGAAAAATGTATTTGGCCCTCTAGACTGCTAGAAACCCTAAAGAATGATAGGAACAGTCCAGAATGTTTTATTGGTATATTTTATTTTAATGACACTTTTGCATATTAATTCCTTCAGCTTTCTGCCCACAATGCTAATGATGTTTTATATAAGATAAAAGAAATAAGGACTTTTTTTAGGATAGAAAAAAAGAAAAATGAAGAAAAAAAGCAAGGATTAAGCTTAATAGTTAGGATATTAGCTTTGAAGATGGAAACTGTCGTTCCAGACTGTCCGATGCCACTTATCACTATTTCCTGCAGAAAAAGAGGTTAGTTGGGATATTGCCAGCAGCCCAGAAGGGCCTATCTCATCACAGGTAGAGCAATGAGAGGACGAGAAGTGCAGATTCAAACTCTTTACAGGGACGTGATAATTGATTTAGAGCTTCCTACAGCTCGATGAGTACTTAAACTACTGTGGTAAAGATAAGGCATTCACATTATCTTTGTTACTTAGGAAAGAAAGAGGACTTCAGCCACTTGATTTTGCTTTGACTTCTAATGTCCTAGATAGTTCTCTGCAGGAGAGGTTTGCAAGATGCAACTCACACAGGAAAACAGATGCATATACCCTGGAGAAACATAGAATTTAATACAAATTCCTGTCCTGAGCATTACCGTGTGGTCTTGCTTTGGTGTGTCTGTTTACAACATGCTGGCTGGATTTTCAGCTTTCTCAGAAGGTTATCCACAAATTTCTCCCCCTCCCAAACTCTTGGCCGACCGTTGGGGCAGCTAACTCGGTGTTTTCAGCATTTAAGTCTGTGGCTCTGGGCTTATAGTATTATAAACAATTGTTCGATGATCTATTTCAAAAACTGCTGAAGTAATCACCTTATTCAGTAACCTGGAGGAAAACATGTGTCCTAATAACTTGCTACAGATGCTGGATCCCAAGAAGAATCTACCCACCCAAAAATGTACCACTGTTTTTTACTGAACCTGTCGGATTGCTGACAGTGCTAAATATGCAGTGGTATAAAGTATATTTCTGCCTATTAGCTGCTCATTTAAAAGAGGTGTTCTGGACTAAATATTTTTATAGACGCTTCCACTAAAAGTGCTGCAAATATTTTTTCTGTAGAGTCCATTTGTATAACTGCTGTTTATTTTAAGCACTGCATGATTTGTACTCATAATGGAAACTTCAATAGCAAAGGCTTCCAAGCCAAGCTAGAGTCATTCCCCCTGTAGTCAATACATTCTTCATCTACATCAGTAAACAGCACAGTACAATTGACGCGAATACGTAGAGTGGAAGAATTAGTGTTGAGGACCTGACATCCTCATCACACGTGTTCTGGATGTTTTACTTCAGATCAACTCTAGCTGATTAGCAGGCATCAGATATAGTGACACATTGGGTGTGATCCCAGGACACATCTTTTGGTTGCATTTCATCAAAAAAATGCAGTTTCTGTGCCCAAAGGTTGTGCACCCCACTCTAATTGCGATGGAAGAGCAGTAAGTGGAGATAATCAGGAAATTCACCTCAAAATAATTCTCCTGATATAGCCGAAAATTTTTTTGCTCTTAAAGCTAAGGATAATTTCTATTGAATGTGAGTAAAAGAAAAGAGCTTTCTTTGCATCTTGGTCTGATGTCCCACACCCTTTCATCAATCCACATGAAAGTGCACCACACAACTCTCATGAACAAAGAAACAGTGTCATCTTAAGAAAATGTAAATCTGAACTGAAGATAAGTCTCATGCTTCTTTTCCAAATATATTTATTGATGGAAATCTTCAATAAAATCCAGTTCAGGCCAAGAGATAAAACGTCATCCCTCTCAACTGTAAGTTTATGCAGAGGAATTATTAATCAATACACGCTTCATACATTTTCACTCTGAATATGCATTAAAGGAACTGAAATGTTGTTAATGTAATCACAACGATTTGGGTCTCCTGCCGGTGGCTCCTCCTGGAACGATCAGATTTCACATCTGGGGTTTTGTCTGCAGCCAGCAGCCAGGGCAGGCAGAACGTCCTACGGAGGAGAAGTCGCCACCACTGACAGCACTCAGACTATCAGCTACTTGGAGAGCCCAGGGCCATTATTTTACAAGCATTTCTGTGACAGAAGGAGAAGTAAAGCTCTGGATTTACTACAGCTAATCGTATTTCTCCTCTGCAAAATTAGTATTTCACTCTGTATATAGACATTATATATAGACTGACAACAAACTGGACTAAATATATGACAGTACCATTACAGAGCAGATCTCAAAACCCATGACTACCAAAGCAAGGGAGACAATCTTATTTGATGTGCATATCTAAAAATATATGAGGCCATAAAACTGAAAGCCAGATCTTGCAGCATAGTAGGACTACAGAGCTGTCTCCAAATTTTGAGAGCAAAATACTGCTGTGCTCTTCATGTTATTTTTTGCAGTACCATTTTTGTAAACGTGATACTGAATTTACTCTCTGATATTTCTTCATGAGTAAAGTATCTTGTGAAATACCTGTGAAGACTTCAAACATCCCTTTAAGGGGAGGAAGTCCTAACAGCTTCGAGCTATTTTCAGAAGGTATCTTTCCCCAAAACGCAGAAAAACATTAAAAAAGGTATTAATCCCTTTATTGTAATTTGACAAAAAGAAAATAATGATTTCTAAAGAGTTAAATACTTGGCATACTTCATTTGGAACACATATTTTGTAAAGACCATTTACTTTTCCCAGAAACATGTAAGAGAAATTATTAGCTGTCTGATCTTGGTGGATGTGCACCGAGTACTATTTAAAATGGAAGCTACAAATTATCAGTCAATAACAAGCACAGTACCTGAGGCAGTAAAAATTCTTTCATTTGAAAATAATAGTTATTACAAAGTCAGCCATTTATTAACGAAAGGATTGTGAGGCAACATCTTGAGCCATAAATATTAAAATATGAAGACAGAAGCTTATTTATGTAAGCTGGAGTTAGCGGTTTTTGTTAGACCATTCATTAGAAGGAAAAAGGGGCTGGGTAATAATTTGCAGTGATCTGGTTCAAGGCTAAAGAAATGTAGGGAAGGACTGCAGCATGCATTTAAGGGAAAAGAAAGATAGTCCCACTTGTCTGCAGAAATCGTCAATGTGCTCAATATTAGCTACTTATATTTGAAAGGCTTTTTTATTTTTATTCAGCCTCACATTGTATTTATGAACCGTTCTGTTCCTACTGTTCATCATTGCGATCCAATATTTTTCCTAATTAAAATTACTTTGAAGTCTCTGACCTTTAGGCAGACACTCGATTCTGAATTAAAATATAATTATCTTTGTAACATGAATACACTTCTTATGCTGCCCCCATGGTTTCTTGTTACAGAATAAATACATAATAAATGTAAGGAAAAGACTACACTGAACTTGATAAAATACTGAAAAATAAGAAGAAAATACCCTGAGCAGCCTGGTTTTCCTTTCGTATATAATGAGGGCAAAGAGACAGGAGGGGAAAAATAAAGGCAACACTTAAAACGTAAAGAAAGAAATCCTTTGTGCACAACCCATAATTTATCTGCAGGACATACCACCACACAACTTCACCACTCTTGCTGAAACCAAAAGGAGAGTCCTTTATAGGAGTAGGTCCAGCAATCACACAGTTTATATTCCAGTGGTGTTACACAGGTACAGGAACAGGACCACAAACCATTCTTTGAAGATGAAAGAGGCCCATAAACTACTGAGTGCAGAGAATGTATTTATTGTGAGTAAATCATAGGTTTTTTTCTAAATGTGTGGTTCTCATCGCTGTAGCTATAGGAGCGGCTGGTGTGATGAGGGTAGCACTTCCCATTCATCTCCTCGTCTTCACCATTGCTTCTCCTACCAATAGTATTCCTTAGTCCAAATGACTGGCAGCTCGACCATATGTTTGCTTTACATTATTTTGCAATCTTTTCTACAGTTAAATAATAGGAATTTAACAAATAACTTACTTTTACGTAGAGCTGCTGAAACTCCTCAAGGTTCAGTCTACCACTTGGACAGTCCTTTAGAAACCCTTTGTACCACTGTTTTAGCTCGTGTTCATTGAACTCCGTGCTCTTCACCAGATCCTCCATCACCTCAGGGGCCAGCTTGCTATTCTGTTTCCCCATTCTGCCTTAAGAAGGAAGAAATTAATACAGTTAGCCAAGTTGCTGTGAACATTTTAAACTGGAATTAGCGACAAAGCTTGAACACATCACTTGTTTCATACTCACTGCTGCTTTTAGTCAAACACAACTTCACAGATTCACTAGTGAACAGGAACCTAAGCTATGCTTGAATATCAGAGGCTGAAAACAGTGAAAAAGACAACATTCTTCTTTCATTTAGGAGTCGTAAGGCCTGGAGACAGATTGCTCATGTGCCTTCAAATTACGTAATTTCTAGCTTTTCTTTACACTAAGGCTGAAAAAGATGACTGCACTTTTTCTTTGAATTTAACAAAAATTTTTCACAGATTCAGGGATGTCCACAGAATTCCTCTTTGTCTTGAAAATCTCTTTTGATACAACACCCACCTTAGCAGCTACTCTTCACAGGTAGAAAACTGTGGGCAGACAGGCTTGTAATGTACAGCACTAGAAGTTCCACTGGGAGGAAGCAACGCAGGAGTCCACACATTTGGTCTCAAGAAATGATGAAACCAAACTGGAAAACTAAATGTAATTCTTATATATATGCACATATATGTGTATATATGCACATATGTATACATATATGTACATGTATATATTTACTGCATAGTTGATACACAATAGATGGCTTATATTTCACCACTGTTAACTCTGGAGATATCCACTACATTTTGTATACAGACTTATAAATATTAAAAATAAAACATACAGAAATACAAAATATGCATGTGTGTATAGATAAATACAGTAACTTCAGTACTACTCATGTTGGCCCTTTGAGATATTTCCAGGTCCACTGATGCTTGACCAAAGATGTCCTTTGAGAGAACTTCTAAGAAATCCCTTTCTTTAACTTCTTCCAATTCTACTACACTTTGTTTCATAACAGGAGATGACTTTCAGTTATTTTTTAATCAGATGACAGACAGTACTTAACTTGTCCTGTACAGAACTGCAAAACAATGAATAATTTCTTTCCTGAGCCTAGCTTAGCATTTCCATTTTGATCTCCCAGTATAGCATCTGTCTCTAATGACAGTACCACACTGAACGCATTGATTTCCAGTCCATATCACCACCCATTTCTGATGTTCATCTATTACTTTTGCCATCTTCCCCTATGTCTAAGGGGAAGTTTCTTTCTTCTCAGAAGGACATTCTTTGTTCCAACGTGTCAATATATTTATATAACTTCCTTTATGGGAACCTTCCTTGAGCTGACTCAAAGGTAACCATTCCTCCTGGTCTGTGTGTGGCCAACGCATCCTGCAGTGCCATACTACTGGTAAGTCTCTTCCTGAAACACCTCATGGCCCCTCTCCCCTTTGGCCATGGTCATCCCCAGTCTGTCCTCACCCCTTCTGACATCCTCCAGCCCACCAGGACAACCAGGGCTGGCAGCAAACCCCTTTGCTGAGACAGCACAAGACTTGGCCACACAAACATCCCTGACACGGAGAAGGAAGGTGTCTTTCAACAAAGCATTCAGCTGGTAGAAAGCTGGGAAATTCGGTCATCGGAAAGTACAAAATGCCACAACCCATCGGGCTAGAAACTCCAGCCAGAAATGTCTCAACGCCTCTGTGACACGGCTGATAGACAAGTGTGCTGTAATGTGCACAGATGTAACTGCAGGTGGAAGTGGGCCACCATTTCTTGGGGTGCTTCCAGCAAGCAGATCCTCCCTCCCCAGGCTCTGCACATCCTCTACCAACACTGCAAGATGCCGCAGTGCTTTCTTGCTCGAGGCCCTGCATCTTCTCTGAACACGCTGCAAGGACTCACACAGCTTTTAATTAAGGGCAGCACACTGCTTGCTCTAAGCTTACTTTGAAGCTTTGCCAAGCTCCCATCCACATGTTTTGGTAAACTTAGCATAAATATGAGAAAGTTCAACCTTTCAGTTAATTGCCACAGGCCTAATTGTACAAGCAGATGTCCAGAAATAAGCCATTTTGACTAAACGGTGGGTTTGCAACTTATAGTATTTAGAGCAATTGCCCCAGCCTTATCTTTGAAGTCCCCATCTTCTCATGTATGACATTGATCTAATTTGGCATAATCTGAATTGAAATCCCATAGAAACTAAAGTGTATTAATACAGTTATTTCTCTAGCTCCAACTCACGTGGCTTTCAAGTGAAACAATACTGTTTTATTTGTTTTAATCTTTAAGGGCCCTGTTTATTTCACAGAATCACAGAATCACAGAATGGTCAGGGTTAGAAGGGACCTCTGGAGATCATCTAGCCCACCCCCCCTGCCAGAGCAGGGTCACCTACAACAGAGTGGACAGGACAGCGTCCAGGCGGGTTTTGAATGTCTCCAGAGTGGGAGACTCCACCCCCTCTCTGGGCAGCCTGTTCCAGTGCTCCACTACCCTCAACGGAAAAAAGTTCCTTCTCATGTTAAGATGGAACTTCCTATGTTCAAGTTTATGCCCATTCCCCCGCGTCCTATCACTGGGCGCCACTGAAAAAAGACTACTCCCATCCCCCTGGCATCCTCCCATTAAGTATTTGTAAGTATTAATAAGATCCCCCCTCAATCTTCTTTTCTCTAGAGTAAAGAGACCCAAGTCCCTAAGCCTTTCTCCATAGGAGAGATGTTCCAATCCCCTAATCATCTTCGTTGCCCTTTGCTGGACCCTCTCCAGCAGTTCCCTGTCCTTCTTGAACTGGGGAGCCCAGAACTGGATGCAGTACTCCAGATGCGGCCTCACCAGGGCAGAGTAGAGGGGGAGGATGACCTCCCTCGACCTGCTGGCCACACTCTTCTTGATGCACCCCAGGATGCCATTCGCCTTCTTGGCCGCCAGGGCACATTGCTGGCTCATGGTCATCCTGTTGTCCACCAGGACTCCCAGGTCCCTTTCCACAGAGCTGCTCTCCAGCAGGTCAGCCCCCAACCTGTACTGGTGCATGGGGTTATTCCTCCCCAGATGCAGCACCCTACACTTGCCCTTGTTGAATTTCATCAGGTTTCTCTCTGCCCAACTCTCCAGCCTGTCCAGGTCTCGCTGTATGGCGGCACAGCCTTCTGGCGTGTCAGCCACTCCTCCCAGTTTTGTGTCATCAAATTTCCCCTTTTTTCATTTTTTTTCCTTTAGACCGTGGTAGTCTTTGCAGTCATAAGGTGCTTTGCTTAAGACCCAGAGGACCCTTAAAGATTCTCAGCAATTATAGTAACCACTTTAGGCAGATTCATAAAGCATCTTTTGGCTCTCTTAATTTAGCCAAGTGTGCTTTTAACTTGAATCTTTTCACCTGGATTCTTGTCCCCATTAATATTTAACTCAATGACACTTACACATGAAAAAAAAGCATCTTCAATGGGCAAAAATCATGTGGTTCTGACTGACAAATTTTCTGTAATAGCAACTTTTCTGCATTTATCACATTAACTTTACAGCCCTTGGACCTGGCACTACACAGAGATGGAAGAAGAAAGAACTGTGAATCTCAGCACTACCACCCAAAGTTAGCTATGTTCTCTTCAGTACTGTGGACGTAAAACACATATGTAAGAATACATGAATAAAGAGCTGGATGAACATATCCACACATAACCTGCTCTGTCATCAGATTTGGAAAAACAAGACACCGGTTTTCTACCTCTGTGATATAGGTCCCTAGTTTTGGTCAGCTGCTTGTTGTGCTTTAGGCTGTCCAGTAAGTCCCAAACACCATCCAGCCATCCCTGATGTGCTTCACCATATAATATCCTCTGGTAAATGAAAACCACAGTTGACATATTGATAAACACTTTCAGAAATAATTTCTTCCACAGAACCAATCCAGTATTTGAGGAAGGTACAATTTGGGACTGCTGGGTTCTGTACTCTTACTTGCTGCTCCAGCACAGTACGGTGCACAATCTGCCGGGCTCTGTTTGAGATGAGGGACTGAACAACCTGACCAAGCTGGTCACAATGCCTTCCTGTAATTAGAGGCATTCATTCTTTCTTCTCATTTTAAAGTTCTTTTTTTTATGGAATTGAATTACAATCTGTAAGAAAGCTCAAGAGTCTCATATAATTATCAAATATAAACTCACACTTCTGGCTGTGGGAGATCTGGCTTATTTGGGAATAAAAGCTCAAATACATAGATTATCTAGTTAATCATATTCTAACGTCTTCTCGAGTTTCATTGAATCTCTTATTATTATTGAAAAAGTACAATCACCCATTAGCAATGAGTATGCCACTGCCAACACATTTAATTTTCTAAAATGAAAACTATTTTTAATTAACTTATAATCATGGTTTCCCAAACATGTTTTTTTCCTTGTGAAAATCGATGAATATGCATTAGGAAAAGACAGGAGAGAACAGCTGCACAATCACTAAGTTTTCAAGAGGAGGAAAGGTCACTCTGCAAGAATTTCTTTGTTTAGTAAATTTTATTCTTTTAAACTATAAATTTGCTTCCAACTTCCATGCTTCCAACCATGCAATGTGACAATCCAAGCACTGTTACTCATCTTCTGTTGCGTTTTCTGATTGGCAAAAATAATGAAATGGAAAAAAACAACAACAACAAAAAAACAAAACAAAAAAAAAACCCAAAAACCAAACGAAAAAGCAACATGCTTCAATTCCAAACCATTGTGGGGGAGCGATTCACGATAAACAAGGAACCGGGTACGTGGGTGGCACTGAGCATCAGTAAAGGTGTCAAGTCTGTTCCCAATGAAATTACTCTGGCAGGAGAATGCTTATTAATATTAGCAAGGGCAACACAAACCAGATCAGAGATCAAGAAAAACACTAAAATTCTACTGTTGTGCCACAAGTAGCAACAGCAATGAAGGCTGAGTTTAAAAACACATCGCCTTGGCTGAAATGCTGCAAAGGGGCCATCAGCTACCCAGAGAAACAAGCTTTTCAGAAATGCTTAATATAGTAGTACTTCAGGACTTCATTAAATAACTCCTTAATTGCTGCTTTTAAAGGTCCATAGGAGAGTCAGATTGAAAAAAATGGAATTTTATTTAACAACCATCCCCAACCTGATGCAGTGCAGGCTGTGCCAGCAGCAGGCAGGGACAATCTGAGGGTGCATTTTCCTGCTCTTTGCCCCGTTGAACCTCAGGAGGTCCACACCAGCTAGGCCGGGAAGCAGGAAAGGGCTGCAGCAGCAGCTGGAAGTTACTCTAAAATGACTCAGCAGCGTGGCTTGGCAAACTGATTTTATATGATTTACTGGGGACTTTGGAGGTAACGGGCATTAAGTCACATGCAGGAAGAGGAAGACAGTTCCTCTCGTTTTAAGACCTTACCAGGTTCTAGGTTTATCAGGTCTGCCTCTCCCACTTGGCTTGCCCGTACTAAAGTGCCAGAGTGAGCACAATTTTACAAACCAAAATTTTATTAAAGACCTAAGAAGAAGAAAAAAAGATTCAATAGCAAAACATGACTTACAGAAGCTTTTTTGCTGTTTAATGATTTCAAAATACCCCAAACCATTGCTAACCCAGCTCCCTTCCCACCTGCTTCCTCTTTCCCCTCCTCTCCGTTCCCCTTTGGCCTCCACGGCAAGTGTTCAGTGTTCAAAGGGACCAAATGCAAACATTTATAACACTGGCTGTTCCTAAGGAAGAGTAAACTGAGTGCTGCCAAAGATCTCATATTTGTGCTGAAAAAGGACCCAAATTCCTTTGAGAAGACAGAATCAACAATGTTCAACCGTGTCCCTCAAAGACCAGTTGAGTGTCATTTTGCTTGCTTTCCTTAAATCCAGTTATATAAAACCATTTTCTTTCCAAGTTGCGCTATGAAAATGTTGCCAGCAGGTTGAGGGAGGTGACACTTCCCCTCTGCTCAGCACTGGTGCGACACATTTGGAGTGCTGGGTCCAGTGCTGGGCTCCCCGTACCAGACAGACACGGACTTACTGGAGTGAGTCCAGCAAAGGGCCACGAAGGCGATGAATGGACTGGAGCATCTGTCATACGAGGAAAGGCTGGGAAAGCTGGGGATGTTCCGCCTGGAGAAGAGAAGGCTCAGGGGGTCTTATCAATTTCTGCCTAAATACTCAATGGGGGGAACAAAGATGGCAGCACCAGCCTCCTCTCAGGGGTGCCTAGAGAGACAAGAGGTAATGGACACAAACTGACATTCAGAAAATTCTGTCTGAATGTAAGAAAATGCTTTCTTACAGTGCAGGTGATCAAACATTGGAACAGGTTACCCAGAAAAGCTGTGGAGCCTCCATCCTTGAAGATACTCAAGACCCCACTGGACATACCTCTGAGCAATCATCTCTATCTGACCCTGCTTGAGCAAGAGGTTGGACTAAAGCAACTCCGGAGGCCCCCTCCAACCTCGTTGATTCTGTGATTCTGTGAAACAGTTAGGGGAGAATGGGGCAGTCATATCACCTACCTTTCAGTATCCACAGTAGCTGCCTAGTTTCACTAAATTCCCTCCACGGGTAGCTGAGAGAAAAAAGGGCTCATCCAAAAGATCATTTGCAGAAGATGTGCTGGTGACTGCAGTCACCTCCCTCCCCTCACCGACTCCAGGAGTGCAGGGAGATTCACCTTACATACCTGGGCACAGGCACCTAAATGAACGGAGCTCTCCCAACTTATCGCAGTATATTGTGACTGCTTTGACACCTGCTCCTGTTTTCCCAGTAATCCTGCATGAGCCGAAGGGGTGAGTCAACCAACATCTCTGCAGCCTCATGAGGTCTCTGCATTAAACGAGTTCCCTTGTATGATGCATGTTTTTCTCGCTCTCCCCTGGCTCTAGGAAACAGGAATGAGTCGTGTGGACTATGCCAGAAGCAAATGACAACACTCACTTTGCCAGCTCAGCTGTGCTGGCAGGCACTCATTAGGTTGGAAGCAAAGCTGTGCTTCATACCCACCCCTCTGCCCACTCCCAGCCCACAAGCTCCCACAGGAACGTGCTGACTCCTGGGGACTACATGTGAAATCCAGGCATTGAGCAAGCAAGCGTGGTGGGTGTCTTTGCAATCTTTGACACAATACGAATCTATAAACGGTACATTAAACACTGTATAGACTCCAACATACGTATATATATAGGGGTAAAAAAACCTCAAAACAATTAAATGCTGGGGAAAGCAGAGAACTATGTGTATAATCTACAATAACAGAATAATTTTAATATTATTTTTGAACAGGCTGTTTATCAAATTTCCAGCTGTGTGCTGATAATAACTGTAACTCCCGACAACTCCCATCATTGTTCCTTTCTCCTCAGGCTACTTCTGACACTGCTTTTTCTCTACTAATGTCAGCGTGAAGGACAGGCAGAAGCAGGCTATACAGCCACAGAGATGCTTCATTCCTTCAAATACACTTACAGTTTCACAGAATAAGAAATCTGGAGCTGTAGCCTGTCTTTCACACACAAAAAACCCCAGCAATCTCATACCCAAAGCTCCATGGGAGTAAGTACCCAAGGAACAGTACATGTGGAAAAGGAGAGGAATTTTCCCTCAAAGGCTACAACTAAAATGGCATTGTGCAGTGCTTCAATGGCCGATGACACCAAGCTGAGGGGTGCAGTTGATATGCTAGAGGGAAGGGATGCCATCCAGAGGGACCTTGGCAGGCTGGAGAAGTGGGCCCACGCAAACTTCATGAAGTGCAACAAGGCCAAGTGCAAGATCCTGCACCTGGGTTGGGGCAATCCTCAGTATCAATACCGACGGGGGGATGAATGGATTAAGAAGGACTGCAGAGAAGGACATGGTGATAATGGGGTCCCCATTACAAGAAAGACACGGACCTGTTGGAGCAAGTCCAGAAACGGGCCACAAAAATCATCAGAGGGATGGAACATCTCTTCTATCAAGAAAGGCTGAGAGAGCTGGGTTTGTTCAGCCTGGAGAAGAGAAGGCTCTGGGGAGACTTTCTTGCAGCCTTTCAATGTATAAAGGGGGCTTTTTACCAAGGCCTATAGTGATAATATAAGCGGCGACTGTTTTAAACTGAAGGAGGATAGATTTAGATTGAATATAAGGAAGATTTAATTTTTTTTTTTTTTATGATGAGGGTGGTGAGTCACTGGAACAGGTTGCCCAGAGAAGTTGTGGATGCCCCATCCCTGGAAGTGTTCAAGGTCAGGTTGGACAGGGCTTTGAGCAACCTGATCTAGTTGAGGATGTCCCTGGCCATGGCAGAGAGGTTGTACTAGGTGATCTTTAAAGGTCCCTTCCAACCCAAATCATTCTATGATTCTATGCTTCCTAGGAAACTTGTGAAGTACCTCCTCACATCAGTTAACATAATTTCTAAGTCAGCTTGCATGAAACAGAGACAACCCCAAACCCTGTTTTACATCTTGCATAGCAGAAGCGCACTGGACAAGGAAAGCCCTTTTTTCCCCCAATATGTGCAAAAGATGAAGATATTTTAGAGAAGGTTCTGGTTCAGTTGTATGATACTGTGGTGGGTTGACCCTGGCTGGACACCAGGTGCCCACCAAGCCGCTCCATCACTCCCCTCCTCAGCTGGGCAGGGGACAGAAAATATAACGAAAGGCTCGTGGGTTGGGATAAGGACAGGGAGATCACTCAGCAATTACCATCATGGGCAAAACAGACTCAACTTAGGGAAAAATATTTTAATTTATTACCAATCAAATCAGACTAGGATAACAAGAAATAAAAACTAAATCTTAAAATTCCTTTCCCCCACCCCTCCCCTCTTCCTGAGCTTAACTTTACTCCCGAATTCTCTACCTCCTCCGCTCCCCCACCCTGAGTGTTGCAGGGGGACAGGGAATGGGGGTTGTAATCAGTTCATCACACATCTCACAGACTCTTCATACTCTTCCTCTGCTCCAGCCTGGGGTCCCTCCCATGGGAGACAGTCCTCCACAAACTTCTCCAATGTGGGTCCTTCCCACAGGCTGCAGTTCTTCCCAAACTGTTCCAGCGTGGGTCCCTTCCATGGGGTGCAGTCCTTCAGGAACAGACTGCTCCGGTGTGGGCCCCCCATGGGGTGACAAGTCCTGCCAGCAAACTTGATCCAGAGTGGGCTCCTCTCTCCATGGGTCCCCAGGTCCTCCCAGGAGCCTGCTCCAGTGTGGGCTTCCCAAAGGATCACAGTCTCCTTTGGGCATCCACCTGCTCCAGCATGGGGTCCTCCACAGGCTGCAGGTGGATATCTGTTCCAGCATTAACCCCCATGGGCTGCAGGGGGACAGCCTGCCTCACCATGGTCTTCACCATGGGCTGCAGGGGAATCTCTGCTCAGGAGCCTGGAGCACCACCTCCTCCTTCTTCACTGACCTTGGTGTCTGCAGAGCTGTTGCTCTCACATATTCTCACTCCTCTCTCCAGCTGCAGCTGCTGCTGCCCTGCAGGTTTTTTTCCCCTTAATCCATTATCCCAGAGGCACTACCACTGTTGCTGATGGGCTTGGCCTTGGCCAGCGCTGGGTCCGTCTTGGTGCCAGCTGCCATTGCCTCTATCAGACATGGGCAAAGCTTCTGGCATCTTCTCACAGAAGCCACTCCCTGTAGTCCCCCCTGCTACCAAAACCTTGCCACGCAAACCCAATACAGATACCGCGCAGATCGTAGGAAGAAATTTTTCACTCTGAGGGTGGTGAGGCACTGGAACAGGTTGCCCAGAAAAGTTGTAGAAGCTCCATCCCTGAAGGTGTTCAAGGCCAGGCTGGATGGGGCTTTGAGCAACCTGGTCTAGTGGAAGGTGTTCCTGCCTATGGCAGAGGGGGGGATGAACTGGATGATCTTCAATGTCCCTTCCAATCTAAACCGTTCTATGATTCTATGATCTTCTCATATGCTGACACCAAGTAAGTACTACACAACTATTAAACCCTTTGAAAAGTCAGCTTAGAAGGAACTAGTGGTGGCAGAAGTTGTCTTTCTCCCTTCACTGTCTGTCCTATAAGAAACGCTCTTCAGTGACCAGAAGCCTTTACTTCACGATGGATACTGCATCATGTTGTGGCATCTGTGGCTCTCCAAAATCCCCATGGATGAAAGACTTCCTCACTCGGCTCAGTCCCATCCTTCGAGTCCTCTCTCAAAACCCATGGATCCAAACACACAGCAGCTCCACGCCTGCGCTTTGCCAGCAAGTAAAAAGGGATGTGACAACCTGTAGGAGTGGAAGATGAAAGCAATCCACCTCCAGGTGTTCACTATCAGGGCACAAAAGCCAGGCGAGGAACACCACCCCAGACACCGGCAGAGGCACCAGGGCAGAGAGTACCAGACATGGTGAAAGCCAAACGGGGCTGGGCAATGCTGTGCTCTGTGGACCTGCTTGAGCTGACCCTGCTCTGAGGCGGGCCTTGAACTACACAGTCTTCAGAGGTCCCTGCCATCCTCTGCAGTTCTGTGACTCAAGACCTGTGGACATCATTTCAGTAGTAATTTTTGGAGAAATTAATTATCAGGTATAGGTAGAGTTAATGTACTTTCATGATATTGGTATTTTGCACATCAGCGACCTCAGGAACATGTTCTCCCCACTCAGAAGCAAAACTCACCCTGAACTACCAGCATTCTCCTTCATACAACACATAGGGAGATTTTAACCAAACTTACACTTCCCATCCCAAAATGAGGGGAAGTCCATCAGTGAAAAACAAGAAGAATTTGTGTGTTTGTGTAACACCACACTGAAGTTAGAAGCAGTCATTATTTACTGCTGATAACATAAACCTCAAACTAAGGGTGAAAAAAACAGGCTAGGTTCTGATTTATATTACACTACAGCAAAAACTGGAATAAATCCAGTGATTTCAGATTACTTCACTGGGTTTACCAAAGATCAGATTCAGGCCTGCAATCTTGCTGTGTAAAAGAAATGGGGAAAAATAGAGAGTAATGACATTAAGGAATGCAATTATCCAACTGAATTGAATAATACATGGAGAAAAGAGGTTTAAGCAAAAGAAGAGAGATATCTTTTTAAATTTTATTTGAAATGAGATGGATATTCAATTAGATTCGAGCAATAAAAAAAACATTTGAAAGGGTAAAAGCTGTGCAGGAGGATGCTCTAACATAACGACTGGTATGTAGGGCTTTTTTTCTCTAGGTGAATTTATTTCATTAAAAGTGTGGAGTTGTTTTCTGTTGAGTCTGGAATAAAACAAAAAGGGAGTTTTCTACATTTTCAACATGAAAATCAAGGGCAATACCAAACTCACCGGTAGCTCCACTGTTGATGCACCCCTGTGGGTGCCCAATGCCAAAGCCAGCAGCTTGTGCGTAAACTAACCTGCAGACACATGGTCTGGAGTACATCGCAGGGTCCTATTTCTGCCCCCTCTTCTCATTTGGATTGGGAAACTGCTTACAGCACACCATAGCCGACTCTTCCTTTGCAAGTGGATATAGGAGGAGGTACGTAGCTTAAAGCAGAGCCTTGCCTGGGTTGTTCAAGACAAGTGCTCAGAAGAGCTTCTAGGCTCTACCACTTAGCTTTGGACTTGGAGAGAGAAGGACAAAATCCCTCTTTTGCTTGCTCTTTCTCTCAGATTCTTTTTAGACCACAAGGAGGAGACACTCCATATTTTTACGGAAAGCTTAGGCTCTGGATCATCAGTGGTCCTTAATAAAATTTTTACGGCCTCCTTAACTCCATCATTTGGCTTTGTTGCATGCTGTAACCCAAACTTGTTTGGGGTTGTTTTTTTTTTTTTCTTTCATGTCCACTTCTCCAATATTTCGTCAGAATTTGGTGACTTATATGTTCTAGAGAATTAGCAACTAATTTCTGAAGAGAACAATAAGCTTGTTAATCCTGGGTGTCTGACAAACACGTAAGTACATCTGTTGCCATAGTTTCATTTTGCTCTTGGCCCAGTTTATATCAACTGTGGTGATCAGCAAGTAACAAGAAGGTCTGAGTTGAGGAATAAGCCTCATTTTTCAGCAGTGAAATTAGTATTTTCTTCACCGGTATATTCTCTTCAATTTTGTCCTCATAAATAATAATCTTAAAATGCATGCAGAACATTTACTGTACCTTTTTGTAATAATTCATATGCTGAATACCATTCCAGCCACCTGAGTTATGGTTAGTCTAATTATCCAGAATGCTCCAACCTCTGAGCTTTGATTGCTGTGACAAGTTTGTTATATGCCTTATGCCAACTTCAATAGTTTTTGATTGCCTTCTCTAAGGTTTTATTCTAAAATATGGTTTCCAACAGGTGTTCCCTCATGAAATGCCCTGATGCGTTAACAGAGAAATCCGTAACCTCCCGGACATCACTAGTTCAGAGTGACCACTGGAGCAAGTTATGCATCAGCACTGATGATGACCTTCCAAGCCTTGCATTTCAGAAAGGTGGCTTATACAGTTTTCAGGTATTTCAGAGATCTATCGACTATTCAGTATTCCACTTCTTCCAGGATAGTTGCTGCAACCTTCTCTTCTTTGGGACGAAGATTGCCTGAAGATTATAGCTTCCCTGAGTAGGTTCCAGTTGTCTTCTGCAACCATGGGACAACATTTATGTAGACTATAAACATCCACAAACTAGACCGATGTTTTCTCTGCTTGAGATACAGAATTTTTGTCAATTTGTAGAGACTAGTGTTAATTAAAATGCTGCTTTTCTTTGAGAGAAACACTGCTGGTGGTTCATGCTTGGGGATAAGGGGTTTTAGACTTCAGCCATTGCCTTGACCACATTTACATATATGCACCAGTGTTGCAACTTCCTAGAAAAAAGTAATACAAGCTTCTCTCCACTTGTATTACAGCAGGTCTTCTTATTTGCAATCACTTTCTTTATTGTTAGTTTGAAATGTCACTGTATCCTTGTGTTTGATATGTGCAAAGCCAAATTCTCTAAGTTGGTATGCTTACCCAGAGGTACTTCAACTGCTCACCTTCCAGCCTCCCTTTAATTTGGGTTTGAATCCATCACACACCTTTTTCAGACCGCATCTCTGACTCATTGGGCTCTACTTAATGATACAAGCTTTACTCTTCATTTATATCTATATTCCTCATCACAGCTCTTAAACAATACTGCCCGACTTTTCTGCAAAGGTGGATTAATCACATTGAACGTTAGATGTTTAAAAAGTCAGTTATCTGTGATCCCTCTGCAGTCAATGGGGATGGCCAGAAATTTCACAGTGATTCACCCCATGCAGAGAGAGATGTCTGAAAGAAGCAGGATGAATATATGCATGCTTATTTTAAGACAAGGTGAATCACCTTCTACAAGTGTTTCATTCTGCTGATTGTAGAGGCAGCCTTGTAAACTTGCTTAGATCTGAAACTGGATTTCTAAATGCTTAAAGTGAAGCAAGAAAAATCCTACGTTGCTTGTTGACAGTGGATAACCTAGAATCAAAATGCCATTGCTGATCTCACTAGGAAGCACATACATTTGCTGAGGTAGATTGTTATTCCTATGTATCAGAACCTGTATTCAGGTGCCATTACGAGTGCAACACGCTGGTCTACCAAACACAGGCAGTCTTTCCCAAACTGCTATTTACTTCCATCAAAGCAGTAGAAAAATTAACTCTTTTACACCCTTTTTCAGCTCCCCCACGACCCAAAATAGTTTTAAGTAGCTGAACTGTAGAGATCAGGCTGTTCCAGATTCTTTCATCGTGCCCTTGTCATTTCCTGCTTTTTCCTTAGGATAGTTCTTAGCCAAGTAAAGTCTTGGCCTCAAAGAATACAAAGAAGATTTATTATTATTAAGTACAATATTCTTTATAAGAAATTTCATTCTGACCATCTAAATGCTACCTTAAAGTTTGGTCTTCAACTCATTTCTAATACCCAGGGCTCTCTTTATCTGCCACAGCCTCCTTAGCAGCCGTGTCCAGCAGTGCAAGATACAGTCTCATAGCTCTGCATTCACAGGGAGAGGTGGGTACGGTGAGCACTGTATGGCCCTCCTCCAGTCTCTGCTGGGATTAACGGCAGCAAGATCAGAGCCTAGAGTGTTTCCTCTGTGTTCCCAAGGCAAAAAGCAGTGATAGGGTCTCTTTTTCGTCTTGTTCATGCTCCCGTGTCCTGGGATGATAACTATGACTGACAAAAGATGGATTAAAACTCTGAGTAGGGATATCAGCATATGGTTTATAAATAGTGTTGTGATAACTGAAATACATATAACACAATACATAAATCTTTTGCTTCCATTCAATTTCTCCATGAAAAGGGAACACTTCAGACTCTGGAGTTAGCTTGCTTTTGCACACGCATTTATGACAGCTGTGAATGAGCTGATTTCAACTGATGATTTTGACCTATGTGCTGAATAACTACATTACTAAAAACCACATGACTATATTATGACAGATATTAACAGAAGTGGTTAGCAGGAAAGCAGATTACAGCTTTCTATTTGACTAAAAACCTTTCAAAGTCAAAACAAAGTGTTTACATCATTGTGGCTGGTGATCCATTGGTGCAATGCTCGCCCCAAATTCATTATAAACCAATCGTCAGAACTATCCCTTGTGACTGCTTCAGATAGAGCATGATTAAATGCAGAGGAAATACATTACTGAGAAGATGAATCATAATTCTGCAGAACGAAATCAATGGCTTTACACTTTTGAGTTGGACATTGAGGGGCAGTCAAAAATGTTACTCATACAAACAAGTGAGCAAATGAATCATGTAAACAGCTTGAAGAGGAAAAATGTACTTAAAATTTGACCGGCAGTAACACTGACTATCAAAGAAACACAGAAGAAAACCTGAAAAAGTTTTCTTAAGGTAGAATTTTCAAATAAAAATTCCTTCATTGCAGTACTACAAAATGCAAAGTTTTTCTGTCACTTCTGATATTTATGGTTTGGAATAAATGTAGTAATTTTACTTAGAGTGGCTTGGCAGCTTATTTAAAATAACCTTCTAGTTCCTTTAATCTAGTTCTAAGCAGGCAGGTTGGTAACCACGTCACAGCAGCGAGAGGACGAGATGCCTAGGCAAGTATCAGTCGGTATGGCTTAAGCCACTCAGGTCGACTCAGCTGACTAGACACAGGGTGTCCCAGTGGGTCCCTGTGTTAGTCCCTGATAGCTCCGCGTGGATGTCTCAGACACCTCAGGGCCTTTCAGGTGGCACTAGACACCTCTGCTTAAGCAGCTGGATCAGTTGAATGAGATCTTGCCCACCTAATTTAGACAGCTAACAAACCAGCTAAGTGCCAACGTGCCCTGTTCTGTCAATAGAGAAAAGCCACCAGAGAGAAATACTGCTCACCTGAATTAATTCATCAAGCTTCTATCGGATAGAAGCTCCTTCTGGAGCCATCCCTTACTCCCCACTTGCGCTAGGAGGACAGCTTTGTTATGCACCGGAAGGTTACATGGGAAATAAGGTGTTTCTGATCTAGCTTAACACACTGATGTCAGTGTGCGGTGCTGTGTTAACCAACAAAGGTTGGTTAACAAACCAACAAACCAGCAAAGGCACCAGCCTTCCCGTCCATTCACGCCAGCACACACGCAACCAGCAAAGAGCGCGCGTAGAGCCAGCTGTCATGTCAACAGGGCCAAAAGGAGAGCTGCTAAGCTCACCCACAGTTTGTGCCTGTCCATATACACCGTCCCCTCAGCTATTTTATAGAATAATGCACAAGAAGTCCAAATCATGGTTGATCTCCAAGTCATTTTCCAGCCTCGACTAGTATCCTTGATGGACATTGTAGCAAAAAGGTCAAGGCTGGGAAAGTGTGAAACTGAACCGGTCCCACCAGGACTGAATTTAGAAGTATTCATTGTGCTTACTCCTTCAGGACTTTCACTTTCCAGAGGTGCCAATCCAATTTCTGTCATAAAGCACGCAATTAATTAAAAACGTAAAAATGGCTTTAATGCAGACTGAGAACATGAGTTCTTCAGTACAGAGTATCTCCGTCACACGGGCAAACCCTACATCAAAAAAGCAGAAATGCGCATAACCGTTACCTAGCATTTCCTCATTAATTAGCACATGCTAGTATTACTGCCACTTGAAATCAGACAGACATAATATAAATGAGTCTCACATTTTTCTGGAAAAATGTAAGTATTTTTACAGATGACAGAGCTCCTAGCAAGGTTATATATTGAGGGGAAAAAAAGAATGCACTCTGACATTAATATTGATAGAAACTGCAAAATGAGCAAAAAGGACAAAGCACAAGGAAAGCTGGCTGTCTCTGAGGAGACTCTGTGTCCCCAGTAAAGGAACCTCATTATTATTTCATGACCTTAATGGCAAGCCTCTAAGCCTTGTGTATGTCCTTCATAACAAAAAAATTAATTACAAACACAAAACAGAAAATCTCAGATACGCAATAATTGAAAGCTGTTAGATATTTCTTCTGGTTTTGACTTCATTTGTACAATAGTTCTGAGACAACAAGATAAAACATATAACTTTTCGTAAGTCCCAAATACGAATCACAGCATATGGTCTTTCTGTTAAAAGATAAACCAGAGGGAGGCAGGGAGCCTCTCATGCTGAAGGATTGCACAATTTTATCATTTCATACATTAAAAATAATTGGAACAATTTCTTCCAACTGTTTTTCAATGACAGCTCCACTGGAATAAATTTTTATAACAACTGTGTATTGTGGCTGTGCTAATAAAACTGATATACCAGCTCAGCTGAATCTGTGTGTGTGCACACATGATTTTTTTTGGTGAAATGACAAAAGATAGACAAAAAGTAAGAGAAAGACATAGTCTCAATTTCTGCAGTATCTACCATGGCCGAGAATAACAAAATATATACTGAGGAAAGAGGAGGAAACAGAGAAGACATATATAACGCATCACAAATCTGTAGTAGTACCACACCATCCATGAGAACTTCAGTGCCTCAACCTGCAAAGGACAACACACAAAGTACAGTCTATTGGCTGGGCTGGTTGTTTTGTTCTGTTTTGTTTTGTATTATTTTTTTTTATTTTATTTTATTTAAAGAGATGCTTACTTCTCAGATTACTTTCTGAAATTATGTTTTTCTAGGATAGAGAGTTAAGGAGTTATCTTTTTGGCAATGACAAAAAAAAGTGAGCAAAAAAAATGCTAGCAATATTTTTGATTTGGACATCCGTTCATGTAGAACTCCTTCAGCAAAACACATGGGAAGCTGTTACAAAGGAACAGCTCTGGGACAGGCTGTAGCAATACTTTCACAAAGCAGAAATAAAGCAATGGTGATGCACACAAAAATATGAAAGAAAACAAATGAAAGCTATATAAACATTTAAATTATTATGATTATGAAATTCCAAAAAAACTGTCTGAATTCCTTGAGTTTATCATCCACCGGGATAAAGCGATTGATAGAGGGTACTAAGCACAGACAAGCTGACTCAGAAATCTTTTCAAAGGTCTCAAAATTGCAAATCTAAAATATCAGCCTGCAGTACCATTAAATTGTCTAGGAAAATAAAATTCTGTTCTGATTCACTGCCCACTGCTGGTAGATAAGGACCCCCTGGGAAAACTACTTGAGAAAACCTAGCAAGAAAAAGACATTATTATAGGCTATGAATCCTGGAAAGCATGACATACAACTCTTAATTCTCAAGGGGACGGATGTTTTTTCCTAACTTAGGGCTGTCTGTCGCTGATTGCCCATGGGAACAGTTGAGGCCCTCAGAACTGGACTACAAAGGTGCTGGAGAGAAAAGGAAAAGTAACCATAAAAAAGACGGTTCCATTTTAAAGCAGAGCTGCACTTGCTGAGACAACCTTGAGGGTCTTGCCGAAGCCGATCGGGGAGCATCCCTCCAAGTCGAGGAGGAATTGCTAGAGGTAAGAGGCAAGGACGAACAGCCTGGACAGCATTCACATGGCTGTGCCTTTCACAGTGACTGCTACTCCTAGGTGACATGAGGCAGCCGTGGGTGAAATATTTTTATTCCCAAACATGATACTAAGCAGCTGCAACTGCATTGACAGCTACCCTGGACTATTTAAGTCTGTAGAATCTGGAAAGCTAGAAATACCAAACACTGCCTTCCTTGGCATTACCTCATCATTACTTCACTCATCACTTGAGAACGGGGAGGTGAAAAGGTTTATGATAAAAAATGGTTGTTGCTCTCTTTAATGATTCCAGAGGCTGGGAGTGACTTTGAGGATGACATAATCTCTTTCTTATTTCTTATACTTTTGCAGTAAGGTACACAAATTAAACTGCTGCTAAGAAAAAACAAAAATACCTTGGATGACAAATAGAAAAATATCTTTTCTTTATAGTCTTCACTATTTAATTGCACCCGCAGCTCTTTTAACTGCAAAAATGCCCCACAAGTTTAGTATATGAATATAGCATCTACAGTGGGATTGAAATCACCTGGCTTTAATGCTCCCAAATTTTGGTCTCTACAGTAAGATAGTCATTTAGGCCAACAGAGACACAGTCATCTCCAGGTAGCGATTCAGCAGGTTGATCTAAGACATTTCTCCTCGGATGGGATGAGTCATACTTTGGAGGTGCTGTTCTCTCTCCACTGACTCTCCAGACTATCATGTCTAATAATCACTGATTAAATTAGCTTTCCTGAATTTGTCTGATCCCTTTTTGACCACATTTATATTCCGGTCTCCACAACATCCTGTGGTAATCAGTTTCATAATTTAATTAAATGTTATACAGTAATTTCATTGGTGACCCTATTTCTTGTACTGTGAGAAACAATGACTATTTCTTATTCACCTGCTCCTCATCAGTCCTGAAACATACAGACTCTGCCCAGCCTATGCTCCATGTTCCTAACCAACTTTACTCCCTTTTTCTAGACTTTTTAGGATTTTACTAACTCTTTATCATACAAGTGACTATAATTATGCATAGGATGCTCCACATGCCTATACAGTAGAACATTTTTCTACTTCTATCCTAGTACTTCCTTGCTGCTTTAACTGCTGTTTGTCATGAACTGGTAATTTCAGAGATCTACCCTCAGTAATTCCCAGTTCCTCCCCTGATTTGTAGTAATCTATAATTATCAATATATTTTGTCCCATGGACATTACCTTCCTCTTATTGCCAACAAATTCACCTGCCGTTTTACCTTCCCAGTATTCAGTATTACATAATCATGCTGCGGCACTTTATAGCCTGATTTAAATCTGAGTGTTATGAGTAATCTCAAATCATATGCAAACTTTGTCACTTCACTAGACAACTCCACAAGTCATTTATGAATACATTTCATTTTTCTCCCCATTCTCCCTAAATTGTAAAAATGTGTGATAACTGTTTTTATGTCCACTCTCTCTTACCATATTATACATATATAAGTACTAGGAATTACTTAGAAAATTCAAAACTAGATAGAAGATGGCTTAAACACGTTACTACCATTAAAGGCTAAAAACTCGATAAAACATTTCATAGATTCACGTATTTTAACAACCTGGAAAGAAGTGTTGTGATCATTTAGGATGGAAACAGTAGAATTTCACACGCAATTCCTGGTTCATCTCCAATCTTTCTCATCGAACAAGACTACACTTTTTAGATAGGCACCTGGTCTTGATTTAAAGCTTTAAAACAAGAGGTAATCTACCAGATCTATAGTTGGATCAGGCCCTGTTTATGCTAAATGCTGCACTGGTAGATCTGTTAACTCTCTCTGGTGTGACAAAGCAGGGGAAAAGTTAAAGGAAATGAAGGGTACAGCTTAGGAATAAGGAAAACAGTGGAATAAAATAAAATAATAACAAAAAATCCCCAAATCTCCAAAACCCAGCAGCAAGAAACAGAGTAATCTTAAAAGCTATTGTGGCACTTGCCAGGAGCTTGGAACAGCTAGTAAATCAAATCAGAGGACGCAATATAAAAACTGCTGGCTGCCAGCAGGCAAAGAATTGTTTGAGCTGGTTATAGCTGTAGCACTTTTTTTTTCTTTCTTTTTTTTTTTTTTTTTTCTCCCCTAAATTACTCCAAAAAGACTCAGTATAAAGAGAACCTGTTACAGAATCCCCTCTGGAACTGAACAAGACTCCAAATGATGGACTTTTGGTAGCAATATTTTTCAATCTCCAAGACAAAAGGGAATACAGAACAAATGATACACAGGAAATCTGTCTGCTTTTTCATGGTGGAAAAAATCCCTTCATCTTTCCTGACCAGAGCAGCCCTGTTACTAAGGCCAAGCAAAAGCGAGTGGAGCGAGCTTATGTCAAGAGAAAGACTCAGGGAAAAGGATCAAAAATCTTTTCTCACTTACAAAAAACTGTATTATATTCTGTGGGAAAATGTGTTTATCTTGGAATGGAAAAATGTAGACTTCAAGGCAAGTGGTATAAGAAGCCAGATTTACAAAGACATGTAAGCACTTCTGTGTGTCTGGGCTACTTGCTAATGTGGATGCTGTTATCTAATTGCCTTGGTTCATTTCTATTCAAGTAAGTCAAGGTGACGTTCAGTATAAACGTATCGACTGTCTCTCCGGCAGCTTGAGTGCTCTTATGAAATCTCACCAAATACCTAAATAGCTATGCAAATCTCATCTGAAGTACTTAGTCGCTGCATTCCCTGCTCAAAACGCAACTTAAACTCTGTCACCTCTACTTTCTAAGAATATGACACCAGCATACAAAGCAGGCCAGGCACTGAACTTCGTAACGCTAGCCTGTGCATCCATGCTTTGTTTTACTCGGTACCACTTCTTAGCATTGTGAAGGTCCCGATTTCTCACACAGCGCCACTGTGAAACATTCAGGTTGGCATTTGATTCTTCATAAAAATAGCCAAGCACATGAATAATCATATGTCACATTAATGTTAGTCCTGGGGAGCTGTGAATGCCAAGCTGTGAGCGCACATTAACAGAGTGGGGTAAAGAATATGCCTGAATAGCCCAGTGAAATTACCGGCTATAAAGTTGCTGAGAAACACCAACACATATAGGTGTACACATGCAATAAATATAGGCTAAGCTGGTTTTATTATGCAGACGTGCTTAGCGTTAAGAATGTCTACACAGTATTACCATGGCTCTGCTGTCAGACAGACGGTTAGGTAACAGTAATTGATTGTGAATCTCGGTCCCACGTTGTCCCTCTTCTTCCTTGTCCAATCTTTCCCCTGCACCTTTGGCTTCTTCCCCGTCCCTGGCAATGCGCTCGCCAAACCAGTCCCGGTAAATCTCCACCAGCTCATCCTGACTCTTCCTCCCACTTCCTTTCCCTCCCTCCTTCCTACCT
>NW_009648369.1:5613468-5633390 GCF_000708025.1 Charadrius vociferus
ACTTTTCCTTTTTTGGTTTGTCATTAGCAAAAGCAGTGAGAGCAGCGGCGTTCACAGCATGCAAGGTGTATGCATATGGAAAAAAATAGAGGTAGGCCTCCTTAAGCTGCAGAGAAATTCATCTGGGTAACATCTTATTGACATTTAAACAATCTTGGCATCTGCAGGCACAAAGATAACACAACCACTCCCAAGGAGCAGAGAGGGATGGATGCCCAGGCTGTCAGCAGGGCTGTCAGCATCTCACAGAGAGGCAGGCACTGAATGGGAGGGACGACGGGCAGGCAGCAGCATGTTTAAATGATGCTGCACACTATACAATATTTGAGAGCATTTCACGTTAAAAAAACAGGTTGTAAAGCTAAGTGAATTATGCATCTTATAATTACATTGTGTAAAGCTTAAACAACCCAAGGCACCATGATTTACAGGCGTGAGATGCAGATGCAGAGAGGAAAGCCATACTGATACAAATGTCTCCCTCACATGTGGACAAACGAGCAGGGTTTGTATGCATATGTGTACTCCTCCAACTACCCCAAATCCCTGTGGACTAGTCAGAGGAGAAGACGCGCACGGAGAGGAGCTGCCAGTGGGCACGAAGAACAGCAGAACCAGCTACGTTCATTAGCAGTAATGGCAAGTGAGACACACAACACCACAACATTTTCAGATGCTAAAGGGTCCTGGTGAATCTAATCACCTAAAAAGTGGGACAGGAAGAAGAAGCGTGGGAAGAGTTTGTATCCCTAAGGGAAGAAATTAATTTTGATGTCCTCAAGTAGAAAAAGAGAATTCAAACTACTGGGGAGAGAGTTTGTTACTTATATTTTCTACATGTTATTTCATATCCCTTATTCTCTCCTCAACCCTAACAAAGCAGTGTTGAGTGAACCTATTTGTGTGTCACTTGCAGCAGACATCACTGTCCACCCATATCATCACCAAGGTTTCTAGGTGGAGGCTTGAACTGGTTTGTTTGTTTGTTTGTTTTTCCCAGAACAAATGCAGAAATGGATGGGACTCTTGCTGCTGCCACTCTGCCCCTGATAAAAGGATAAAACAGAAATGGAAAAGGCAGTGGGGTCAGAGATGTCACTTGAATTTGTACTTTCTCTTGTCAAAACTAGCTATGCTTTTCACAAAAACTTTTCAGAACATCTAGGAAAAACCTTTTTTAAGGTTAAGAGGAACAATCAATTTGTTCCTCTGCTCTGCTTGCCATACAGATCTGTTGCCAAAAAAAAAGGAAAAAAGAAAAAAATCTTAAATCTGACAGGCATGGGAAAGCCCTGAGGAGATGCAATCCCCCAAACAACCAAACAATTACTCTCTTGAAGTTTCCATCAAATTAGTGCCTGCCACCAAATAAAGCCACTCGACAGTCTGCCCATTCTTTGCTGACGTCATACTTTCACCCTATTCCAGTATCGGTGCTCCAAACTTTTTTAGAAACATTATTTTTCCCTAACTTGAAAGGAGCCAGGCTGATTTATGACTCCAAGAACCTGGCCAGAATCCAGAAGAACATCAAACTGCTAGTCTGTAACTTAATCTGTTCCCTCAAGAAACTGAATGAAAATGTTTGTGGGGTTTTTTTTTAATTATTAATGATGACAGTAAATAAGAAAAATCAGTCACAATTTTTAAAACTTTCGTATGACTAGGGACAGCAGAAAACAGAGCAGTTGTACTATTAGCGCCAACTATTTGAAACGATTGCAAAGAAAACCAACAGAAGACTTTTTTTCTCTAACACAGCATCCACAAATCACGCACAGCATAATAACGGGAAAGTAGTTATACAGTCAGTAGCAGGGAACTTGATTAATCCAGGTTGTTTCTACCTGGGTGGTAGCCATTAGAAGCTGGATGTCTAATCTAAACTAGTCATCAAGACTCCACTGCGCAATGGAGAGAAACAGGCACCTAATTCACCAAGAAGCAATTCATCCCATGCTAAAAGTATATATACAAGATAAGTGGGATTAATTGCTTTCTGGAGATGCCTACTCTTGTTTGACAAACGAGAAAGCCTACACAATTAGTTTAGACTAAACATTTAACTTCTAGACAGTTAGAATGGCATGAAAAACACATTCCACCCCTTGAGCTCAGACAGAGCTGACTCTCCCAGTTTGGGGACGACTGCAGAGCCTACAGCCAAACTGTGACCTGTCACAATCCTCGTGACCCAAACCTCGGTACCACCTGGTTGGCGAAGTCCAGTGTTGAGGCACTGGATCTTGGCTGAACTTGTGGAACAAAATGCTAGCTCAAGGTTACGGCAGCCCCTGTGCAGACATTGTCTTTCTGCCAATACTGTCATTGACCAACCTGCTTCAAACAGCTCTTTTTTGGGGTCCAGATTTACTAACAAAAATAACACAACATTATGGTCTCCAATTCCTCCAGCCCTTGGACGGCCATTGTCATACATTCATTCAGTTAGTAAGAGTCTCTTGGATGAAAAATAGGAACTGTGTTTACTTAATTATTTTTAAAGGTATTTTTAATAGTTTTGACAGGTTGGTACCATTGACTTTCTGACAGTCCCATGGGGAAGGGCTTAGTACCAACTGGCTCCAGTCCTTGATAATTCATAGATAAGAAAGAACACAAGCATTTCTACAGTATTCTATTTCTATAATTCTATAAACTCATTTTGTATGAAAGTATCAGTAAATGGTAACTTTAGAAAATAGCATGTATCTGGTGTTACATAAAGAATTAGTCGTAACATCCCCACTGCATCCACAATGCTTAGTTTCAAGCACCCGGAGATATGTAGGTATCTTTTATGTCCTACTTCTCCAAACTGCACAGGTCATTTTGACATTTTAAGACAACTAAGTTACTAGGCATCCGAGCACAGTGTAAATTAATTAAATGGGTTGAAACAAATCCAGTCACACCCAAGGGTCCCAGTTCAGACACCGAATAACTCTACTTCCAGGTCTCATTATATATTTCTATAGATTCTTGCTTTTCTTAAAGAATTGTCCTCTGAAGATAGAAATGATATGCAATCGTCATTAACCTCAGCCTTAGTTAAGCTTCTTTGATTTGCTTTCAACCATGACATAGACTCACTTTGTCCTTGCTTCTAAAGCAGTTTATAAAACTTGAAAAAAGGACTGCTTTGTATCATATGGAAAATAACTGTGCTGTAAGGAACAATACCAAGGCTGAAAAGCCTAAAATTAGACCTGCAAGCTTTGCTTTCATTGGCAGCGATGTGTGCACATTCATATTGTCCCTATCCTACATTCTACCTCTTCTATTCTTGCGAAACACACTACTTTCTGAAAAACACTGAAGTTTAAAATTAGCAAACCTCTCTGATTCAAGGGTATACTGACCTTGATGATCGGTTATTTTGATCACGTTCACCTTTAGGTTTTAATAGTGAATTACAAGATCAGCTTATTTTCAAAAGCAGAAGCAAAGAAAAAGCATTTGCAGAACAAAAAGCTGAACATCTCTGAAATGGTGCCTGGAATAATCCTGTAATTTCCAGGTTGCTTTTTTCCCCCATCCTCCTAAGAAAACTCAAACACAAATCTAATAGCTGTATTTTTCTATCCTGAAAGCCAGCTAGTGAGGAGATATGCACCAATAAAGTGGCTGGTGCTGGGCAACATGGGACTAACAGGGATAATTTAGTCCTAACAGGTGAGCATCTACGATATACCCATTCTCTTCTCAGCTACATCCAGTCAGTTCCCACTGTAGTCAACAGGGGGAATAAATAAGAGCAAAACGTATCCAAAAGGTCAAACTTCATGGGTTTTCAAATGAAGAAAGCCACAGAGAGGCTAAAGCAAAACCAATGCTAGCTTCTGCCTTGAAGATAATGCAAGCTGTTGCTAGTGTAGTGTTTATTTTGAGTGTCTCCTCATGGAATTTCAGGGTAAAATATGAGATTGGCATTCAGCCTGAAGGGGGTATCGTCAGAGCAGTCCAATTTCAACAGACTATCAAGATGAACTGTTGGGAGTTATTTTACAGGTTTATGGCTATAGCTCACTCTGAAGCACAGTGTTATTAATATTTGTAGAACACTACGATATAAATAGCAAAACTACATCCACCACCTAGATATCTGTGGTATGCTCTGACCCAGCACTTTTTAGATAACTAAATACCATTAAATGTACTACAAGTCCTATACCTGAGCTACAATATTAAATACCGATATAAGGAATGCAACAGTTATTCATCCATCAAAAAATGCTGATGTGGATCTCTAACATAGCACTAGTGTTAGCAGCCTTAGACACAAGAACAGGGCGTGATTTTCTGACAGAAAACAGAATTTAATTCTAGTACTGCTACAGTGAACAAGGAGCAAAATAGTTTCTTGGAGTTAGGACCAGGAGAAGTGTAGACAAAGCTGGTCCTGAACTGCATTCAGTGTTTCCCACTGGAAAATCTGTGGCCATAAAAAATACTGTTTTCAAAGTATAACAAAGAGCAGCCAGAGAATACTATTTATTTCATCACGCTGATTTTTGTCAGTATTTCCTAATGGTTCCTACACCCTGGAAACTGCGTAGGCTGTCCTTCAAGCTTCACTTACCCAAGCAGCAAGCTCCATGGGTCACACGGTGGCATTTCAGACAATGTTGAGCTTTTGGAAAAAGAATTGAGGCTGGTTTCGTCACTGAGACAAAAGGGAGGTATTAACCACCATGTGCCTCATGAGCAGGCTGTCACTGCATGGAAACCCTGAGAAAGGTAAATACAGGTTTCTCAGGGCCAGGAAGTTTTGTCCTGGTTCCAGCCTCAGGATGAGGTAAATTCTTCCTGGGACAGCCCTTCTTTTGTGCCTGATTATACCAGGTAATTGCCTCCTAGATTTTGTGGGTAGGAACACAATGTGCAGTAAGTCCATTTATGGAGCTGTGGTTTCAGTCTCTGGCTCAGCTTTCTATTCTTCCATACAGAGAGTTGCCTTTACTGCCTTGATAACTGCCATCTTTCAAGTTTCTGTAATTCTTCCAAACTCTTCTAATGATTCAATCACCATGGACATGCCTATACTTGCATACTAGTTCAGACTAAAATTGGCAGTGGATGCGAACTACAAAAGGTACTCCTGAGAAATTCAAGGTAATAACGCTCTCATCCCTTTCTTATTCTTCAGAAAAGAATCTTATTAACATAGCTGTGTTTCCAGAGAATAACAATTTTCTAGACTCAGAGTATCTATACACATTTCGGAATAGCTTTTTCCAAAGAACATCAGGAACAGGAAAGCTCCTCTTTGCTATTCACCTCACTACTTAAATGTGATCTCTCATTTTACACAGAAGGTATAATATCCATAGGCCTAGATACTTTCTAGGGCCTAGATAATTTCTGGAAAGAAATTTTATATTAGTTATTATGGATTAGAATGAATAATCAATAGTAGAATTGACTCTACTATGGGATTTTATTGGAAGTACACTGGACATAAAAATAATCAAAAATGTTAGAGATTCTGCAGTGAGCTGTACAATCCTTTTAAAAGATTTAAATTAAATCTATTTTAAAAGATTCCCCACAGATCCCTAGATCCCCACACAAGCTATGCACACTGGTGCTGAATACTTCATAAACTCTATATACTCCAGACTATACCATATAGAGGTTCTGCACAGAGGTAGAAGGCAGCTTTGCAAATTTCTTCATGAATAATGTAGAGAAAAGTAAGTTAGGCTCTTCTAGAGCCAACTGACAGAGCAGAGGTAATGGCACAATATCCTCAGTCTGCGTGTGAAACAGCTGAGTAAGAAACTTTTCCTCAGAGCTTCACACAGACCTTGGGGAAAAGTGAGGTTAAACTCGTGACCTGGGCATAACTGATGCGGGATGTTTATTTCTTAGGAAAAACAGGTTATCATTCAAACTGTCCATGATGTCTTCAGGTCTTTATTCACTTGAAGTGTCTTTGTGGTAGGTGCCAGCTGTCACTAAACTGATGGGTGCTGAGGCGAGTTGTGCAGTGGAGGGCCAAGGTGCCCCAAATCCCAGGCAGGTCCCCGGGACGGCTCTCCCCAACCCACCCAAGGCAGAAACTTGATGTCAGCAGGCTGTGCCCACACCAGGTGCAGAAGCAGGACCCCAGCAGCATCCTCCAGGCTTTACTCCACACCATCCGCTCCCCAGCCAAGGAAGTACTTTTTTCACTCCAAAGCAGTCTAGACATGAGCTAATATATATACAACGCAGATGCACAGGAGATTATTACCTGACACAAAACCAGAAGAAACCATCTGATAAGAGAAAAAATTCAGACAGGTTGAGTAAGCTTCATGCTAGCACATATATTACCACTCGGATCTCCTTTTTGAATACCTACTTCACCTGCTCACCGCAGAAGGGGCTGCTTGCTGCTTCCCACCAGCCGGATTCTGCCTTTCCACTACTTGAGGCTTGCTTTTGTTTTGGCTAAGTGTAAGGAAGATTTGGAGAAATCCTTGCAGGAACGGTAGAGTGTAGGGAGCTGCTTTGCCTCCTAATCGATGCCCGCTGCCCCAAAGAGAGGCAGAACGAGCCCTGTTTGTTCTCTGCTTGTTCATCTGCCCTCCTGGGAACAAGCAAAACTGCAGTGACACATTAAGGCATGTGCTGTTGAAATGCCTCAGGCAGAAAAATAAGCGAAGTATAGAATCACAGAATCACAGAATCATAGAATGGTTTAGGTTGGAAAGGACCTTGAAGATCATCGAGTTCCATAGGCAGCGACACTTTCCACTAGACCAGGTTGCCCAAGGCCACGTCCAGCCTGGCCTTCAACACCTCCAGGGATGGGGCCTCAACAACCTCTCTGGGCAACCTGTGCCAGTGCCTCACCCCCCTCAAAGTGAAAAACTTCTTCCTAATGTTTAATCTAAACCTGCCCTCTTCCAGTTTATCCCCATTCCCCCTCATCCTGTCACTACATGCCCTAGTAAAAAGTCCTTCCCCAGCTCTCCTGTAGGCCCCCTTTAGGTACTGGAAGGCCGCAATAAGGTCTCCGCGGAGCCTTCTCTTCTCCAGGCTGAACAGCCCCAACTCTCTCAGCCTCTCCTCATAGGAGAGGTGCTCCAGCCCTCGGATCATCAAAGTGTACCAAGTGTACCAAGTATCAAGTGACTGAGCCCCTTCAGCTAGCCATGGGATGTAGTGCTGCTCTAGCCAAAGCAAAGTCCCGCTACAGCTAAACCATACCTTTAAATTTTTCATTTAGAGTGATAAAAAGTCCCATTGAACGGTCTGAAGCTACAGGAACAGAATAAAACTGGAAAGCTTTATTGCTGAAAAAAAAACAGACTGTGGAATTCTGCTTTCAGAATACACATCTAAGCTGAAAAGTTTGCTGTGCGAGCTGCAGAGCCTTGCTATGCCGAAAAATATTGTACAACCAACTCTTGCATATGGCAAATTTTCATCTTTTGTCTTCTATAATGTGGACTTGGCTGACAGCGCTTAATAACAACTTAATGGAGCCTGACGGAGTTGAATTGGCTTATATCCAGTGTGATGGGTGCTCAAATGACTCCACTTTTAAATATTTTGCCATAATAATAAATGGGAAGTAATGATCACCCGGAGTTGGCCAAAGAAATAGAGATTTTTCAAAGGAAAAACAGGGAACACACAACTTCTGGACCATTCCACATAAAATATGTACCTCTCCTTTTCTTCTGCTCCAGTATTTTTAAAAAAACTATTTTTACCAGGTGTCAGTCTTTACAGTGTCACTCCCATTCCCTTCTGGAACAAGCAAGAACAGATAATAACTGCTTCTGCCAACTCACTGTAGTGACAAATCTCAGGCACAACCCATAGATTAGCAGAATGTAACTGGTTCTGCCTGTTTACTGCATGGTACTGAGAAATCTTCACGTTCCAGTTTATTCACAGTCAAACTGATTTCTAGGTAATGCTTCACACGTCCAAGGGGAAAAGCCACAAAGCCTGTCTAAAACGGAATTCAGCCATAGGAGAGCGCTACCATTTTATAGTCTGTCAGAAAGCACACAACTGAGAAGAGGCCAGTTGCTGGCTTCTTTCTAAAGGATAACTCCAAATCCAAATGAGAAACTGATCTGGGACTGTATTTTTTCATAGTACTTTGACAATTGTGTGCGCATGAGCAATTTTCATATGTGTAGTAGAGTGCTCACACCTGTATTTTACTATGCAAAACCATATAATGCAAAAATATGTCAAGGACTATGGCTAAACTGGTAACTAAAACTGATGTAAGAACTGTATGCAAATATAATATAGTGATGTAATTATTCCAATGTAATTAAAACTCAAGAGATAACAGAGACATGCATCTCCTCACTATCTACTTAAGGAGCCCAGTCTGTGCTCTGCAGCCCACCTGGGAGAGACGTAAATACCTGCTTATTTCCACTTTACAAATATTCCAAAATTAGACTGGTAGTGGCCTAATCATTTAAATTTTAGGTATAAAATAATTATGGCTTTTAGTTCATGAATACTTTTATTTAATTTTTAGTTCATCAACTACAGACAAGCACTTCTGTAAGAATTTGTAAGGACAGCCAATATTCCTGCACTGCACTATTTAGCTTCATATCAAGTACCGAAGACAGCCAAGAGGAAAGACAAACCTCAGGAACAGATCACAAGCAGAAAATGGTAACAACTCTGTTTTGGTCCCGGTACTCCATGGGAGGATGATTACATAGTGATTTTAATCAAACATAATCCAGTTCTGCTGCCAAAAAGGTTTATACCCTCCAAAGAAAACCTCCCTCATTTTTGGAAACAACTCCTTGCCTAATGGCTTCTGTATACCCTAGGATTTGTACGGCCACATGCAAGGCAGGATAAGAAAAAAATGGCCATGTCCCTTCACCCAGAACAGAAAAAAAAAGGTCATTTGGGTGAGCTAAACCACAAAGGAATAGGTCATAACAGGGAAGCGAAGCAACAGGGAAAGCTTCCCTTTCCAGCAGGTGCATGTGAGTCAGTGACCATATCAACCCAGCTGGGAAAGGTTGGGCTGGGCTGGATGGAGAGCTCAGCCCAAGCTGGTGCCACCTTTCATCCTCCTGCTGCCAGGAACATAGATCACCTAGTGCTGGGGTAATGAGATGTCACATTTCACTCCAGACAGACAAGCATCACACCGAAAGTCCAGTGGGACACTGCTTTCATCCAAATTTTTAGGTCTGCCTCCTCACTCTTTTCAAATCCCAAATCAGACACCCCACCAGCAGCTCTTGTATTACCCCTCTCACTGCCAGATGCAGAAGACAATCATCAATATGAGAACAATACCTGAACTGTATGGGTAACTCTTTTGAGGAAGAGATCGGCCTTTATTGATGTATGGGACTGAAATACTTGTAGTTTATCAGTGAAAAATTTACACAAATGCCAAACATTTTCCCACCTTGACTTGTAACAACTAGAAATATGTTTTTTGATATTTTGCCCAACCTCTTTGAAATTAGCACTGTAAATTGAGTTCCTCCCATGAAAGGAACTTCACTATAGCACTCTGATCAAGCAAATGGGTAAAACATGGTCTACAATTCACCATAAGCATCAAGGTCTTGGATTCCATCCTCTGCTTCGCCATCAATTTTCTACAAGCTCTTGGACAAGTCACGTTTCTGCCTCCTGCTTCATCATGTAATACGATGTGAACGAAATAATTTCAAATTCTATAAATTTGCCAATACTGTAGGTGTCATATCCCGTTTGACACCAGCGGTGAAAAACTACATGGCACATAAATACAAATGCAAAACAATGAGCAACTTGTCACTTCAAAATCAGGGCCCCAAACGAAAAGCTTTTTACTGCACAAAAGCAGGAGTTTTAAGAGCAGCCGTTCAGTCATAAGATCAATGAATCATATGATGAGAGAACATATGAAGCCTTATGCAAATGCTTCACATTTTATTTTTCAATCCTTCTCCCCACTTAGTTTCACGTCCCAAATGCCTCTAGACGAGCAAATTCCCCTGCACCCACACAGAACTCACTGCCAGAGGCAGCCTGCACTGGGGGGGGGTTGCTCTGGTCATTCTTAGGAGTTATTTGTAGGGGACTTAAAACCACCCCAATTCCCCTTCTTCTTCCCCAACAGCTACATTTATTGCCCATCTCGCTTACACAAACATATAAGCAAAGTTACCCCAGCTCAGCTGGCCAGCTATTGGCATCTCAGGGAGGCTTCCTCTCAGCACCTAATGCAGTGATTCGTTTTGCCCTAGTACGGTTCCGATACAGCTTGTGAACCATTACATATGAAGAAGCAGTGCAGAGAAAAGTGGCAAATATCAGCTGGATCCAATTTTTCCTGGCAACTCGAATTTTCCCAGCAAAGTTTTCTCACAATGCCTATGAATCGTGGGAAGTGGTGAAACTGTGTGTATTTTTCCATTTCTAATTGATCACCTCTTTTGTGAGAGGTTCTCCATTCCTCAGGCTGTCTTTCTTAGATGCTGACACCTTTACCTTCTTGCTGTCTTCAATGATGTCCTACTCCTTTTCCTCACTTCCCCCTTGCTTTTTGATTCGTTTAAATGTCTTCTCCCCAGCAGTGAAATCCTCGCAGATCTGATCCTGCCTACATCTCTGACATGATTCATGATCACACCTTCTCCTTTTCCCCAAGTCTCATCTCCTTTAGGCTATGAGCTTGCTGAACACTTACACCTACATTCCCAGTCAACTCTATGTGTTCAAACCAACAGATTTTCCCATGTATTTAAATGTAAACACCCGTGGAAGTGTTTTGGTAGTTCAGGATGTACTTTGCACTGTTCAAATCCATTCGTTGATCCATTTTTGTTAGTAAGGATCTGACAGATCAGCTCACAGAATGAGTTCTTATACTTGTATGGCATTGGACTTTGTTCCAGATACATCAGTGTGGGATTGATTAAGAAAAGAAATTTCCAGTTCATGTCCAACTCTATGGGAATTTTTAATAATGAAGCACCATCAAGTCATCCTTCCATTTGCTCCTAAATATTTCCTGATGTCTGTGTTTGTCAAAAGCACTGCTAGTGCCACTGCCCACTGAGGGCATACATTTCCTTTCACTGTACAACCATATCTCAGTCACTTTCACTGTAATTTGAATTTTTGCACCATGGCCAATGACCATAGCATGGTTGACGCAGAGTGACTTTGCCCATATAACTTGTGTGAATTTGATCGCTTATTTTTTTGTTTATTCTCCAAGATTCAACATTTATAGAAGAGTATCTCATTACTCAAGTGTCTAGAGTAATACCACTAACTTCGATCATTCAGAACAAATGAAAACCTGCTAATTTCTGCAGATTTCTTGATGGTATTTTCAATGGAAAACAAAAGTACAAGACCAAAATGGGTACCAGATGCTGTGTAGGTCTTACCAGAATCAGTAATCTCATAAATTACTATTCTGAGTGACAAAACACAGAGTTGCATAGGGAATATGTCTTGCACAGATTTGGATGTTGAAGCCCTTCTGAGTATATCAATGCTTACAACAGCAAACGGTTGGGTTTACTGGGCAACAATGACAATTACAATCTCCAGAAATCTCTGTTACATAAAATCCCAGAACAACCTTGACCGTTTCATGAACTATTTCTTTTATCTGGAGATGAGCTGACATTGATATATTGTTATTGGTCATCACTAATACACTCCTGTTGGTAACAGGGAGATGCATGCAGCTGAAATGAGTCACATATTGCAACACCTTGCAATTTATAGGGAAGAAAGTGGAATTTTCAAAATATCCTTCTGTCTCCTCCTCAGCTGACTATGAAATATAAGACACCCACTAAAACTCAAGCCATACTTGGACATAGGTGTTTTTCATGTATTTGAAGCAGATGAAGTTACAGGATTTTTTTTACATTAAAACAACAGCAATACAGCAATAACAGGACTGTCTGATACCGAAATATGAATTACTTTATTATTTTATATTTGCCATGTATTTCTCATGCAATAATTCAGAACCTTGTTAAATTGTTTCTCATTTATTTATAATTGTGTATGATGAAAAAAACCTACATTCGGTGAAAAATATTTGAAGGAGGTACTAATCTAAAGTAATGTATCTCACGAGTAATAGCAATTAACTTGCAAACAGTTCTCTAGCTCATTCTTGTCTAAAGAAAGCAAACTGCTTTGTGACTGAAGCACTCGAATTAATAGATTTTGTTAAGCTAACGAATAACATAGATGTTATGGCATTACGTGATATGTACATAGTGACGGGAGGACCACTGATAGCAGTAATAGCAGTATGTAGAAATAAAACAAAAGCAGAATGTGATGCTAAATAATTGTAACATTATCAGTCTCCTACATCTTCCTATCCCAACATTACATAACCCAGAAAAAAAATAATTAAAAGAAATACATAGGCTCCAATCCTACCACACAGATTTACAAGAAGCTACATATTGGGCCCTGCACTATGACAGGGGGAGTCAGGGCACTGAAGACAGCCATTCAGTGGACAAAGCAGAGAGACACACAGAAAGAACACAGCTGTATTCAACATCTGTTCACATTGTACTGTGACTTCCTACAGACTGCTCTTTGAAAACCTCCATCTAGAGCTACCTGGATACAAACCCAGCTGTTTAGAACGTGTTCTAGGGTGTACCTGCACTGCAGCCCCTGCAGCTGGAGCAGAGCGTGTGCCTGAGCCGGATTTCAACCACGCGGCTTTGCCCCCGCCAACAGCCCCGCCAGGGCAAGGCAGCGCGCGGCGCCGGAGGCATCACCTGCTCAAGGGCAGGACGCAGACCTGAGTACATAAGCCACGATAAGCGCTGTACTGCTGTGTCTGGCTTGCTGCAGGTACATCACATACTTGGTTTAGAGCTAGTTTCAGTATGTCAGCATGCTTCATTCACAAGCTAGTGACTACAGAATAAATGTCTCCTCATTAGCTTTGCAGGAGGTGGACTCAGTCGCTGCTATCAGACATGGATGGGTTCAAAGTCACTCCTTGAAATCCCTGAACATAAACCTTATCTTTCCGCACAGGTTGTATTTACAACATCTCCTATATGTTGTGAAAAATTTAATAACAATATTTCCCTTTATAGGGCTGTAAATATACATATTTACAAATATGCTTCCTGGAACAAATACAAAGGCCAGATCCTTGTTTTATAAAGCCCACAGTTCAAAAAACAAGCACAAAACCACAGTTAAAATGCAAGATGAAGAAAGCGTCCACCAGGTGAAACGTGCCCAGCCAGGCACTGCTAAGGAGAGGGAGACTCTTCGGCAACAGGAGACTGTTGGAGCAGAATCAAAGAAGAGATGAAGCAGAGCCAGAGAGGGAGGAAAAAAGGGATCAGTAAAAGCTGAAGGATGAGATAAGACGCGAGGCAGAGCTAGTACCTGCTGACACTTCAGGATTACATTCTCATATAACAGAGTGGGAAGCCCAGATGAGTAATGTTCACTTCTTAAACTGCGTAGAAACTAATATTACTTATTGATCTGTGTTTTGGTCGCACGTCTTTGTGGCAGGCACTTGAGAAAAATACAGCGAATCACAACTCCTTCCGACCCTCCTATTTCCCCACACAAGAATTAAAGTAAATAAAAAAATAAACATTGAACTAACCAGCTAAGCACTCGCCCAATGTGCACCATAGCAAGAGACAGCTCTCATAAACAAAACTTTTTACTGAAGAATGAAAAAGGCTACTTTGTCATCTACTTACCTTACCTGAGGAGGAAAATGGAGTCTTAGTAGCTACTTCTCTTAAACACTCTGGCATTTCAGTAATACAGTTGTATCATCAGAAATTCATTGACAGAAGACATTCATGTTTTATGTACTTATATGGGAAAAAACAGTTTGTGATTCTTTGACTCTCCTCATTTAAGCATGCATAACACAAAAGTTTTAACAAGGTAAAACATCTAACTTTCTGATTTCAAGGCCAAAAAGCATGCTAATCTTTTAAATTTTCTCATTCAGCATGGATGCCAAGGACCAGACTCCAAGCCCACTGGAACAAGTATCAGAGCATCCTTTGACCTTACAATGTAGTTGATGTGACTTGATCTGAGACTACTAACATATCCAAGTCAGATGCAAAAAAAACCCATGTGAAAAATATAAGTCAAACATCATTAGAGGGCATTTGAAGATACAGTCCCTTTGTATAAATCACTCTGGTTTGCAAAAATCATCAGTATGATCCAATGTTTTACATATCAAACTAAAATTCCTTTTCAGGCTATCACACTTCCAAACTGAAAGCCTGTTACGCAATTCAGGACAGGTATTTCAAGACCATTCCTGAATGTCGGTATTCATTTGTATCGTTTAGAAAAAAAAAAAAAAAAAAAAAAAAAAAAGTTTAAAATGAAAAACGACTGCTTTAAAAAAGTGCAGTATATGTTTTGTTGTAATGAAAGCACATCGACTACAGCAATATCATGCTGGATATTAGCAATACTTTCACAAACAAATTTTTGTAGTATTATCCATTATGTAAGCTGGGTTTATTTTCAGTGCTAAGGCCTTGTTCATTTTTACTAACTTTTCAAAATCACTTATTTTTTCTATTTATATCAACTTCTATTAAAAAACAAAAGCATTTAATTCAAACTACTAATAGCCCAAATCTAATTCTTTAAGAGTCTTCAGTTACTTTGTTTTTCTAAATATAGCAGATAAGAGTATGCAGAAATATGCTGTATTCTAAGAGCTTTTATAAACAAGATGTTCTAATTTTAGAGGACTCCATTCTGAATAAAGTCTAATTAAATACACAGATATTCGCAAATGCAGTCCACAAAAAGGATAACATTCAGTTCTCCTCACTGCCATTAAATTCCATCTTATAGTGAATGACTAAATATCTACTTTTGAGTAAAAACAATTTTTACTAACTGGAACACTAATCTTTTATTTAAAAAAAAACCACCAAACCACATTTCCAGTAACATACTACCTTTATGAAATTATTTTTAGATACTAAAATCAAGTCATAGATACTTGACACACACTTGACTCAACAGCTGACGTATTTAAAATTAATATTCTTTCAACTACTTCAGGGATGATTGGCTCAAGAACCAGTAATGAAGTCCAGAACCAAGCCGTGAGGTGTACATTTTAACACTAAGGATAATTAACTACTAGAAAAATTTAGAGAGAATTGAGATAAATTTTCCATTATCTGTGGTCTTTAAATCAAAACTGATTTTTCTCCCCCAGAAATATGTATGTGGTACATGAACAGGAGACTAGGTAGAGGTATCGCTGAGTCAAATGTTATGGACTCTGCTAGACACTTGGCTAAAATTCTCATTATTATCCCTTGTAAAGTTAAACATGAATTTGAAAGCTTTCACCTCTAGAACACAACTTCCTATTTAGTTACAAGTTAAAACTAATTAAAGTAATTTTCATCAGACGGTTTAGAGCCTTATATTTATTAGCCTAAAAGCTCTGTAAATTACCGTCACAGCTTGTTTTCTTCCTGAGTATACATTTTCACTTGTATAGTGCTGACAGTACTTTTTTTCATCAAAGTCTGAACAACCAAGGTAATCCCACTGGTGGTGGTTATTATACTGGTTGATTCAGCTCATCAGGAGTTAAACAAAATTCCAGTATCTTCTTATGCCTAATTGTGATATGAAAATACCGTGGTAGGATAAAATAAAACCCACAGGTTAATATGCCATTTATAAGTCTTACCATCATGATCTCAGTTTTTACGTTTTTTCATCAATGAACTTTGAGGAGGTCTAAGTTAGTGAACAAGAAATAGGTAAAATTATTCTTTCTGGTATTTAGTAAACTATACAGTGGAGCGGCATAAAAACAATAATGCTTTTCTGAAATCATTAATTATTTTAAATTAAATCAGCCTTAAATATAACTGATTAAAGGTCATTCTAATGAAAAAGTTTAGTGTCTCATATGTATCAGCATAAAAGCTATAAAAATCACCATCACACCTTGGGTTTTCCCTGGACATCAATTTAGACTCCTGTAATGCTGATTGCGTAGATATTCTTCCTCTAATGGCTTTGTGATGATAAAGAAAGTGATTTAAAAATTCTTTATCTTCCTAGCAGGAAGTTATTTTATTAAAATTATCTTAAAAGAGCCACTTGAATACCTCAAATTATTGCTTCTCATTACTTCCAAAATCATAGTTGTTGACAAACTCAAGAATGTCTCAAACTCTTGCTCTTTCAAAACAGTGAAACCAGGGAAGCTATAATATGTTCTGTTAAATCTGCAGTCTGGAATTGAAAATGACTTAATGGGGTTTGTTCCAGGCAGAAAAATCTTCAGTAAGATCTGTAATACTTCTTCCTTTGTCCTTGATATCAGAGTTTCAGAATACATCATGTTTAGGTCAACAAAAGATGCATTTGTCATCTCACTCCCAATGAACACTGTTTATTTCAATTAACTGTGGTTTTACAAGTTATTTTACAAAACATATTCTGTTCCTTACCCTCCTCAGGGGAATAATCACAAAGAAAAACAGCTTGATATTTTTATAAACACATCAGTGAAAGTGAGTATCAAGTGATTTCTATCTTTCCCTTCTCCTTCAACTGCCTCCTTGAAACTACTTATTTTTTACAACTTTCAGCTATGAGACCATCTCTAGTAATCTGCCTTAATTTCCTACATGTGTATTATTGTCCTTTGGGTCATATTCATATCTAAATGTGGAAAAGCTCCTGAAAGCAGAGACCCTGTGGATAATGTCCACATAAAGTTTAAAACACAAATTGAAAAAATGCGTACATATTCCTAGCAACTTAAATCGTAACTTATAAAGCAACGTGGATTTGAAGCACTACCCGGAGATTTTGTATTCGACCAGCAAGTATCCTTTTTATCACCTGTTTCATCATCTTTGAAAAGGATTATAGCTATTACTGTCAGAGCAATAGTATAAAATTTGAAAGGTAAGAGTCTGTCTTTCTATGAATAAAGACAAGAGTTGGAGCTGAGGTAAGAAAGCGCCTCCCTGTGATGGGAGCCCATCTGGATCCTTACATCTCACAGCACTACGTATGCTCACAGCCTTCCCCACTCCTGCTCTATTCCTGTATCAGGCAACGCTTTCAGCGATGCCACGTAGAGAAGCTATAGAGTAAGTCATGAACTTTCCCAAGGATTAGGGGAAATAAACAGTGAAAAAGATAACTGGTTACAAGAAAAGTGATCCAAAGATGCAATTAAGGCACACGAAGATCAGAGACGAAACAAAATTACACTCCAAAGGAAGAAAGAAAAAGGCAACGGATGTATAGAATGGCAAAAGGTACGCAAACACAGGTAATGTGGACTCACAAGAAAATGGGGACAGATTAAATGGTCTAGGTTCATTACAGTGAAGCCTGAGACAAAATTAGGCATGAGGAATAATGCAGGAAGACCACATGGTTGCTCTTCTCTACTGGTGTAAAGCAAAATTAAAGGAAAGTGCAGAATATATTGGTAATTAAAAACATTCTGAAACAAGCTTATTTTTAGATGACTTTAATGACAAAGGGTATTTAGCCCCAACCCACACTGGTAAAACAATATGCATTAAAAACAAAGGGATGACGACCAGCGCTGAAAATGTTTGACGTCACAGACAAGGAGCATAGTTTCTCATGGAAAACACTATACATTTCAAATCTAAGTAATTTAAAAACAAATTTGCCTATTATATTATAAATTTTCTATCTCTAATTTCAATTAGCCTACATTGCTGTTTAATTCACAATTAGAGGATGAGCTAGCATTATTTGCACAAGCGACATAAACTTCTGGAAATCCACAGGAATCTGCAAAATTTACGGAACTGAATACCTAAAGTACAAGTGTGAGGCACAGATATAATGCAAAAAAAACCCACCAGAATTCACAGTGCTGCCAGGCATAAAATTAGAATTCCAAAACTGAAAAAAAAAACAGAACCAGAGCCACAGCTTGAAAAGTAAACAATTTTGGAAGCTTCCGTAACAAAGTTCACCATATTCATGCGTTTGTTAAAAGGAATCTATATTCTTAGATTTAGATCCAACCTGCAGCTATAGTGACAGTACAGACAGAAAGAAAAGTCAAGAGGGCTCTACCATCCCAACGCACTGAAAAGAGAAGAACGGGAGCTGCGGGAGCGCGGTACTGGAGCCCGTTCCCTGTGCCCCAGAGTGGGACCACGCTGGAAAGCATGCCAGGATGCCCAGCGCTCCCCCAGAGATGCTGCAGTTAGCGGGATGTCGCATCCTGGGACATGTGCGGCACCTTTTCCAAACAGCACCAAAGCATCACTCCCATCCTACACAGCCAGCCTGATTTCGGCAAGCTGAATCGGCAGCCTTCTGCTCTGCTCTGCTCTGCCCTGTCCATCCCATCGCATCCCAGTTAGACTTTGCCTTACCATTCCAGCCACAGCATAATTTTCCTTCTGGCTGGTACTGTAGTGTGACACCTGCGTTACACCAGGTGAGTGCAGGTCGAGAGCTGTAAAATGGGGCTGAGAGCAGAGGGGACATCTCCGGCGTTTGCTCTGCGGTGGTGACGTTACATAATGCTGTGACAGCCTGAAGGAGATGTCGCACGACGACACAGCTGATGTGCTGTCAATAGCCGGACGTTCCAGAACACGAAGCACATCGAAAAATCAGTGGAAAATGAGTGGTGTAATTCTGTGTAGGGGTGTGCATTTGTATGGGACAAGAAGATAGGGCAACCATGAAAACTGATTAAATATTGCAGCATTATGTCAGAAAAGTTTGTGGCTGAATTCCTTTTGAGCCCAACAGGATAAGGATTCAGTCGTTAATTAAAAGGCAGGAATAATACACAATGAAGGTTAAGAACATGTTTCCTTATTTTTCCTTGATAGCAGCATTAGCCCAGGCTACTTTATGCTTTGTTTGAATGGAGAAGCAAAATGTAATTAAAGTTTTAATTAAAATTGATCGCAGTCCACAAACTTGAAATGAATAGTGCTGTTCTAACACTGTACTGGGAGACCTTTCAAGTAAACTATGTTCTTAAATGAACTCCCTTTTTCCTTTTTTTTTTTTTTTTTTAAAAAAAAGGCATTCTGTCAAGTAAAAGGGTAGTAGTGAAAACTAATTAGAGTCTGAAAATGCGTCATAAAAACAAACTACTAGTAAGCGTGTATTCTGACAGGGCCGGGGAATACACATTTTACAAAGACCGAGCTTCCTCACATACTTATTTTTCTCTGAACGTGAGGATTCTGTTCTTTCTCATATTCTGGTTAGTAACTATGTCCATCTTTTTCTTCTTCATAAAGGTGGCGGTACCTCTGAGAGCTGAACTTTCCAATATATGAGGGAAGAGAACGCCTATCTGCAGAAAGACTCGCTACAAGATATTGCTAAACATATTTTGCTAGCAGAGATGTTGGGAGAAATACCTGTATCTCTTAAACACATCTGTTACATTAACATCTTCTGTACAAGAACATGGAATTTATTCATACATTTGGCCTTTCACTAATTGGCCGTGGCTGTGGCGTGCGAGTAATCACATTTCAATTTTAATTACTCTGTTAATCTGCACGGTTTCTTTGTCAGCCTGATGGTGTAGGTAATCGCCGCCCCCCTCCCCCGGCCTTGCTGCACTCTTTCGGGTGACGCGGGATTTGGGTGCCCGGTTCTCCCCCCCGGTAGGTGCGGGAGCTCTGGCTGCCCCGAGGGCTCCGTACAGCTGAGTTCGGGGTCCCCCTCCCTACCCAAGGAAGGCGGAAAGCCCCGTCCCACCTCCCAAAAGGCCCTGAACAGGTTCCCCGGGGGGGCGAGGGGGGAAGTCTGCAGTTGTATAAGATGAGGCTCCCCCTCCCCACGCCTCCGACCGGTGCTCCTCACGTCGGGGACCGGAGCAGCCAAGCCAAGGAAAGGGGGTGTCGGGGGGG
>NW_009648369.1:5633783-5634713 GCF_000708025.1 Charadrius vociferus
GACCAGCAGTCATGCCTCCCTCTCTCCCCCCGCGGGGGCGACAACTCATTTTCAAGCAGTGTTTGCGCGCAAAGTTGCGCCGGCGAGGCTGCCTCCTCCCCCCGCCTCCTCCCCGTCCGCGCTCCCTCCTTCCATCCCTCCGCGGCCGCGCACACCCCCGCGCTCCTCCTCCTCCCCGCGGAAAACGCCTCGCTTCTCCCCGGCGGCTGCTCACGATCTGCCTCAACCTGCTCCTCCTTTTGTTTTGATGTCTGGAAATTAAATTCTCCCTCCCGTCGTCCGCCTCCTTTCCCTCCTCCTCACGCCTTCGCGGAGGTGGTGGTGGTGTGCAGGGGAAGATGTCTGGGATGGCACACACCGGCTTCTGCCATCTCCTCCCACCTCCATTTTCACCCCCGCCGATGCCCGAGGAAAGAGCCGGAGCGCGGTACCGACCCCGCACCGGAGCCCGCACCGACCCCGCCGGAGGGGCGACCACCGCCGCTTCCCACCGAGGCTTTGCCCGCCGAACACCTCGCGGCGTAAAGAAAATAAAATAATAAAGTAAAGAAAAATTAAAAGAAAAAATAATTAAAAATTAAAATAAATCTCTTACGGGCAGTAAGAATACCAATAAAGCGATGGCGAGGACCGGGAGCGCTGCCGCCTTCCCGGCGGGTGCGATGACCTTGCGAGGAACTGCTCCTGCTCCTCCGTTTCACACGGTCTTTTCTCTTTTTAGGGGGTGGTTGTTTGGTTTTCCCCTCGAAGGGGGGAGGGAGGAGAATAAAATAATAAAATAACGCCTTTTTCGCTATCTGTTTTCAAACCAAGAAGAACGCCGCAGACTTCCACTTCCCCCACAGCGCGTCCAGGCGCGGATCACCGGGCGGCGGGACCCGACGCCTCCCTTCGGCCGTGGCCGCTGCTCGTACCCGGATCCCCGCGGGA